>NC_048598.1:160320321-160588686 GCF_003668045.3 Cricetulus griseus
TATGCAGCACTGGCAGGTGAGTGAGGTCATTCACAGAAGCACAAGAAGGAAATGACCACAAAGACCAGGCCACAGGTCACTGAACCAAATAGGATCTACAGTGACCTTGTGGCTGATACTACCTCATTTTGGCTAACCCACTATGTATAAAAACAATGAAGCAACTTTCCTTAGACTTCCATAGAACTCAACCAAGTCAGGATAATGCAGAGAATTTTGTAACTACAGCATCAGCTACAATCAACTATGAGCTAATAAGACCATGAAGTTCCATACATCCTTATAATGTTCAACAACAGAGCCAAACTATTTTTAAGATATTAAGATAAAAATACAGTGCACCAGGCACTCCAGTAAACAATATAGACTGTTTTGCTGTTGTCCTTGGTTGCCTCCCAGAACTTGAAAGTAAGACTATTGCTGAAGACACCACAAGCATCACATGCCAGACACTGGACTTAGAGCAATCAAGCTGCAATTGACTTGGAAGCCTATAGATCAGGAGGTATTATGCAAGCCACCACAGGAGAAAAGCAACCTGTATTCCTACACAACTGTGAAGCCTGTGAACCACATGACCAGATACCACAAATGGTGCAACAGTGGCGCTATCATCATGGGGTGAACCAAATTGGTAGGTTCCAAACTGCTGTTAATTTGTACCTACTACCAAACAGAACTAGATTTTACTAAGACTAGATATCTCATTGCTAGAACGCACAAATATCAAGTGCTCAATGGAGGGGTTGGCGAACAGATTTTTCCACTGATTCCTTAATGAACACTATAAAGTTTTACTCTCCTTGTACATTTTGTTATAATAAATGTTTATATAACGGTCAGTTCACCAATTATAGCCATCAGTATCCCAACGCTCTTTTTTATTCTGCTTCAGCCTCTGGGAAGGATTCCACAGAGATATAACAGAGTGAGCACCTCCTTTATACCACTGCATCTATTTACGGCAACATTGCCATACTTATTTACTTTTAATGTTCCTATCCTTTCAGTAACTACAATCTCAGTCAATGCAAGAAGCTCAAGTTACTGATCAAATTAGCCCTTGCTTGGCACAAGGTCTAATATACAAGTACTCAATACTTGCTAGTCACCGAATAGTATATACCTTGCCACAATCACAGAAGTACACATTCAGCTAATAAAATGCTAATCAGTATTTGTTTCTAAAGGAAAGGATAGGATTCAAATGCTATGTTTCCGTAATAAATTTTTAATAAATACCAACGGTGAAAGAATCCAATTTACTATAACATTCAAGCTTACAGACCTTAAAAATAACTACAAAAAAACATATCTACCTACCTCTAGCCAGAATCACAGTTTTAATTAAATATAACATACAGACACTAAATTGCCACTTTGCTTTTCCATAAATTTAAATAGGCAAATACCTTATGCAAAAGAAATTTTTCATTTATTATCATTTTCACAGATTATTTTCCATGTGCAGATATATCTGTAGGTATACCAAACTTAAAATGATGTGTTGAGTAAATTATTGGAAAAAGCACAAATATTTCAAAATAACAATTAAAACTGTCATGCTTGGTATATTATTTAACATCTGAGTTCTGAAAGCAGTACTATTTATTCCATAAAACTTAGATGACAAGAATATTATACAGGTAAAAGACAATGGTATTTATGACTTTGGTTTATACGTACAAAGAATTATGACATTTTACTGCATCTATTGGATTAAGGCCATTCAAATTTAGAGTAATTTAAATTTAAAATAATAAAGATGGTGGAAATCTCAATTCCATCTTGGGAAGATAGATGAGAGGCTAGAAATACATTTTCTCACAACGCTTATCAGTTATCTTTCAACAGATACCAGCTTCTATGATCTCAGTACACACTGGACTGACATTATCCATTTCTCCTAAAGACTAGTTTTGTAAAAGCATACAGTTGCACAGAGTGAAAATGAGACAGGTTGAAAGAACAAGAGGAGACTCTTCCAGACAGAGTCCCCACATGCAAAACAGAGTTAAAATTCAGTATAGATTTCAATCACATTATTTTGTGATTGAATTTTATTTCTAAACGTAGCAAGTATTATGGGCTATTGCTTCTTCGGGGAAGTCTATGGGGATGTATGTTCCCATTTTCGTGTTTATTGTAACTGTTCTATGAGAATAGTCTATGAAAACTCACAATTATGGATAATTATTCCCAAATCTACATTACTTCCAAACACCATAGAAATAACATTAAGAAATTATCATGGAAATTGGAAGTTAATTAAAACAAATGTAAAAAGGTTTCCTTAGATCTTCCCCAACCTGTAAATTACTGTGGCTACAGTTATAGAAAGTATAATGTAATTTTTTTAACCCAGTTAATTACTAGACTCCCCGAAACTAAAAGGTCAAGATAATCTTTTGCAAAGAAGTCAAAGGCTGTGTAGTACCCACAGAGTAACAAACTGCACTGGGATGACTTTCACACCCACAGAAGCACTTAGAGGGCTAGCCATCAAATCACAATCAAACTGTGAAGTCAGCCTGGAAGAGGAGAGTGAAAGAAGGCAACCCATGTAGATCCACAAGCTTGAAGATAAAGCACTGTGATGTTTTCTGTAGACATTTCTCACAATCATCATAAATAAGATTGTGAATTCTCACTTGAAACAGGCTATCGAGCTACCCCAATAGGTGTCCTTTCCTTTGCTTCCAAAGTAGAGAAACTTCTTCACAAAGCTTTTTAGCTACAAAAGTAATATTAGCTTTTGTAAAAGAAATGAAATAAAGGAAAAAGAGAAAAAAGTAGGTGGTTCAGAGAAAGAGAAAATGAAAATATGAAATATAGACCCTCCTCAATTTCTTACCTTGTTTCTCTAGTTAAGAATCACTGTTATTTCCCTGGGGGTATTTTAATTTTTTTCTGTTACATGTTATTTTACCTGTAAATGGCTGTTTTACACGAGTACACTCATAATATTTGTAGTTTTAAACAATGAGGTTTTGACTTATAATACATTTTGGACAGAATCCATCCTTCTGCTGCATACAAGAAACATACCTCAACAACAAAGACAGATATTACCTCAGAGTAAAGGGTTGGGAAAAGATTTTCCAATCAAATGGACATAAGAAAAAAGCTGGTGCAGCTAACATAATATTGAACAAAATAAATTAACTAAAATTAACCAAAAGAGATGAAGAAGGTCATTTCATATTCAGAAGTCTCAATTTTGAACAATTATGCCCCAAATGCAAGGGCATTCACATTTGTAAAGGAAACATTGCTAAAGCTTAAATCACACATCAAGCACCACACACTAATAGTAGGAGAATTCAACACCCCACTCTCACCACTAGACATGTCTTCCAGGCACAAAATTAACAGAGAAATAAAGGAACTAACAGGTGTTCTGACTCAAATGGGTCTAATAGACATCTATAGAGCATTCCACCCAAACACAAAAGAATATACCTTCTTTTCAGCACCACATGGAAATTTCTATGATATTGACTGCATACTCAGTAACAAAGCAGACCTCAACAGATACAAAAAAAAAAATTGAAATACCCCCTGGATCTTCTCCGATGAACATGGCTTAAAGTTAGAATCCAACAACACTAATAACAGAAAGTCCATATATTCATGGAAATTGAACAATACTCAAATGAATCACCCCTGGGTCAAGGAAGAAGCAAAGAGAGAAATTAAAGACTTCCTAAAATTCAATGAAAATAACAGCAGAACATACCCAAACTTACGTGACACAATGAAAACAGTGGTAAGAGAAAAGTTCGTAGCAGTAAATACCTACATGAAGAAGCCAGAGAAATCCTATACTATCAAATTAACAGAATAACTGAAAGCTCTAGAACAAAAAGAAGCAAACTCATGCAGAAGGAATAGACAGCTGGAAATAATCAAATTTTGGCTGAAATCAATAAAATAGAAACAAAGAATCAATGCGATAAATAGTTGGTTCTTCAAGAAAGTCAACAAAATAGACAAACCTTTATCAAAAGTAACTAAAAGACACAGAAACAATATCTAAATTAATGAAATCAGAAACAAATAGGGGGACATAAAAACAGATACTGAGGAAATCCAGAGAATCATCAGGTCATACTTTGAAAACCTGTACTCCACAAAACTCAAAAATTAAAAGGAGATGGACAAATTAAATAGACCTCTAACACCTATGGAAATAGAAGCAGTCATCAAAAGTCTCCCAACCAAAAAAAGCACAAGGCCAGATAGTTACAGAGCAGAATTCTACCAGAACTTCAAAGACGAGCTACTTACCAATACTCTTCAAATTATTCTATACAACAGAAACTGAAGGAACATTGTCGAACTCTTTTTACAGGGCTACAGTTACCCTGATACCCAAACCACACACAGACACAACTAAGACAGAGAATTACAGATCAATCTCCCTCATGAACATCGATGCAAAAATACTCAATAAAATACTTTCAAACTGGATCCAAGAACACATCAAAAAAATTATTCACCATGATCAAGTAGGCTTCATCCCAAAGATGCAGGGATGGTTCAACATATGAAAATCTGTCATTGTAATTCACGATATAAACAAACTGAAAGAAAGAAAACACATGATCATCTCAGCTGATGCCAAAAAAGCCTTCAACAAAATTCAGCACCCCATCATGATAAAGTTCTTGGAGAGCACAGGGATACAAAGAACATACATAAACACAATAAAGACAATATACAGTAAGCCAACAGTCAACATCAAACTAAATGGAGAAAAACTTAAAAGTGATCCCACTGAAATGAGGAACAAGACAAGGCTCACCACTCTCTTCATACCTATTTAATATAGTACTGGAAGTTCCAGCTAGGGTAATAAGACAACAAAAGGAGATCAAGGAGATACAATTTGGAAAGGAAGAAGTCAAACTCTTGATATTTACTAGTGATATGACAATATACATAAGTGACGCCAAAAATTCTACCAGGGCTTTCCTACAACTGATGAACACCTTTTATTAATATAGCAGTACACAAGATCAACTAAAAAAAATCAGTAGCCCTCCTATATACAGATAATAAACAAGATGAGGAAGAAACTAGAGAAACAACAACACCCTTTAAAATAGCCACAAATTATATATAAAAATTGGTTTAACTCTAACCAAAAAGTAAAAGATGTGTATGACAAGAACTTTAAATCTTTGAAGAAATAAATTGAAGAAGACATCAGAAAATGGATAAACTTCCCATGCTCTTGAATAGGTATGATCAACATAGTAAAAATGGCAATCTTTCCAAAAGCAATCTACAGATTCAATGCAATATTCATCAAAATCCCAGCAAAACTGTTTACAGTCCTTAAAGAACAATACTCAACTTCATGTGGAAAAACAAAAAAACACAGGAGAGTCAAAACAATTCTCTACAATAAAGGAAGAACTTCTGGATGTATCACCATACCTGGCTTAAAACTCTACTATAGAGCTATAGTAATGAAAACAGCTTAGTATTGGCATAAAAGCAGACAAGGTGGACCAATGGAATTGAATGCCTGACAAAGATATCAATCCATACACCTATGATCACATTATTTTTGACAAAGAAGCTAAATACAATGGAAAAAAAGAAGGCATCCTCAACAAACAAATAGTACTGGCATAACTGGATGTTAACATGTAGAAGAATGCAAATAGATCCATATCTATCACAATACACAAAACTCAAGTCCAAATGGATCAAAGATCTCACCAGAAAACCAACCACACTGCACCTAATAGAAGAGAAAGTGGGAAGTAGCCTTGAATGCATTGGTACAGGAGCTCACTTCATAATAAATATAACACCAGTAGCACAGACACTGAGAATAATGAATAAAAGGTACCTCCTGAAACTGAAAAGCTTCTGTAAAGCAAAGGAAAAGGTCAACAAGACAAAACATTTCCCTACAGAATGGGAAGAGATCTTTACCAAACCCACACATGACTGAGAGCTGATCTCCAAAATATACAAAGAACTTAGACATCAATGATCAAATTAAAAAAAAAAATGGGGAATATCTAAACAGAGAACTCTCAACAGAGGAATCTCAAATGGTCAAAAAACACTTAAGGAAATGTTCAATATCCATAGTCATTAGAGAAATGCAAATCAAAACAACTCTGAGATACCATCCTACATCTGTAAGAAAGGTAAAGATAAAAATCTCTGATGACAGCTTATCCTGGAGAGAATGTGGAGTAAGGGGGACACTCCTCCCTTGTTAGTGAGAGTGCAAACTTGTGCAGCCACTATGGAAATCAGTATGGCAGTTTCTCAGAAAATTGGGAATCGATCTACCTCAAGATCCAGCAATACCACTTTTGGGCCTATACCCAAAGAATAAACACTTACACCACAAGGACATTTGCTCAACTATGTTCATAGCAGAATTATTCATAATAGCCAGATCTTGGAAGCAACCTAGTTACCCCTCAACCAAAGAATAGATAAGGAAAATGTGGTACATTTACACAATGGAGTACTACTCAGAAGTAAAAAATAATGACATCTTGAAATATGTAGGCAAATGAACACAACTAGAGAAAGCCATCCTGACTGAGGTAACTGAGACCCACAAAGACAAATATAATATGTACTCACTCTTCCTAGGCAGATCCATGTATGTCTCTCTTAGGGTCTTCTTTATTACTTAGTTTCTCTAGGGTTATGGCCGGTAGGCTGGTTGTCCTTTGCTTTATGTCTAATATTCACTTATGAGTGAATACATATTATATTTGTCTTTGTGGGTCTCAGTTACCTCACTCAGGATGGGTGAACTTAGAATTAATCCAAACATGTTTAGGATGCACAAAGTGATAAATATGTATGACAATGTTCGAAGGCTCAGGAAAATGGACAGGCAGCTAAAGGGTTTGCAGCATAAACAAAAGTAATAGAGTGATGCTCAGGAACCAAGTAAAGGCTGAATGGTGCTGATGCCTGAAATTCCAACCCCTGAAGGTGGGACAGGGACAAGCTGGAGCAAGGTTGCTAGGATGATCAGTGTTACCCCAGACTTCTAGGTTTAACTGAGAAGCTTGCCTCAAGAAATCAGGCAGAACAGTGATTGAAGAAATTCCCAACATCAAGCTTGAACCTACACAAACACATGCACACACTTACATGTGCACTTACATGCAAGCTCATACACACACACACACACACACACACACGAAAAATAAGAAATATGAATAGCTAATAACACATTAGTCAAGAAGTATTCAAATCATTAGGCTTTTGATTTTTCTCTTTCTTTTAATTTTACACACATAAAAGTATCTATACCAAAAATCTAACAGTTGGTTGGCAGTGGGTATGGTGGTACACACTTGTAATCAGGAAGGCTGAGGCTAGCATATAAGAACCTAAACCTATTTTTTTGCAGATTTTTTTATTTGAATTAGAAACAAGATTGTTTTACATGACAATCCCAGTTCCCTCTCCCTCCCCTCCTCCCCTACTACCCCCCTCCCCAACTAAAACCCTACCTATCACATAGCCTTTCTGCTCCCCAGGGAGTGTGAGGCCTTCCAATGGGTGTCGTCAGAGTCTATAGTATCCTTTGGGATTGGGCCTAGGCCCACCATGTGTCTTGGCTCAGGGAGTATCCCTCTATCCAGCACTTCTTTTATTGTTCAGGTTTTTTTGTGTTTCTATATGAAGTTGAGAATTGCCCTTTCAAGGCCTGTAAAGAATTGTGCTGCAATTCTGATGGGGATTGTGCAGAGTCTGTAGATTGGTTTTGGTAAGACGGCCATTTTTGCTGTTATTCCTACTGATCACTGAGCACTGGAGATCTTTCCATCTTCTGATATCTTCTTCAATTTCCTACTTCAAATATATTATCATTCAAGTCTTTCACTTGCTTGCTTAGAGTTACCCTATGATATTTCTATTATTGGAGATTATTGTGAAGGGTGTTGTTTCCATGATTTCTTTCTCAGTCCACTTGACATTTATATATAGAAGTACTGCTAATTTATTTGAGACCATTATAAAATGTTCAACCTATATCCAATAATGTCACTTGTAGGGAGCCGTTCCTGCATTCTCCATTACAATGATGGTGCCTGCAGACACCAAATGTAAATTATTTCACAGGCGCTGGGTAATTTCCATTCCTTTGATCTCTGCCTATCCCGTGGCTCATTTGGCCTGAGGAACTGAAGCCATTCATAGGGTAACATGTCCCAGGCAGCTGCTTGCCAGCCTTTATTAAGGGAAGGGATTCTTGGCTCAGGGTCTCCGCTCTGGTAAGCTTATGCTCTCCTCTCTCAAGACGCATTAAAGCTTTTCTGCAGAAGGATCCGAGTGTCCTGTGCGTGTATTTCTTGCCGGCGAGAACATATAGCGCGTGGGACATCTGGTGCCGAAACCCGGGAACTTGTTAACATCTCCGGCATTGCGGAGACCCCTCTAACGGGGCGGATTCAGAACTGCAGGGTGGTAAGTTCGGAGAGGTATGCCTTATTCTGACACCTTCTTTTTTGACTTTGCTTTTAATTTGTCACCACTATGGGATGGAAAAGCCTTAATTCTAGTCTTTATTCTAATTTTGTTCACATTGGTCTTATATTATACCCACCGTGGCTGGTGTTCCAGTTCGAGACCAAGCTTACCCCAGGTAGCCTCCAGCATGATGGGCTCTTCAAAACAGAGAGACCTAATTAAAAACTGTCTAGAGATTGAGGCTTGCCATCCCATGGTAGCAGAGAGTCAAAAAACGCTTAAAGAGGTACAGGATAATATATCAGAAACTGAACGAGATGAGAGAAGAGGAGCTCGAAAAAGGAAGGACATGTCCAAGGAAAAAGGCCCTCCCCAGGATATAAAAAAAGGGGGAGAGAAAATAGGGAATAACCGGTCACACCCCGATAAATTTAAGAGAAATAAAGACTCAAAACCTAGCCTCTGCCCTACAACGAAACTAGAGGCCTTGGAGCTGAGCAGCTCAGACTCTGAGATTTTAGACTCTAGCAAGGAAGCAGAGCTAGAGGAGGAGGCAGCACGATATAAAGAGGACAGATACCACCCCGATAGATATCGGCTGCCAAAAGTGAAAGCAAATATGAGGCCATCGCCTGTTAATCCAGCGGGTGTACTTCCATCAACACCCCCATTATTTGGTACCGACTCCTTCTTACCATTAGAGGAGCGGAGGAAATTACAGATGGCTTTCCCAGTCTTTGATAGGGGAAAAGGCCGTGCATGTTATTCAACACTTCTTAAAGGCCTGGAATGCCTGGGGCTTTAAAGCCTCATAAATATTGACGCTCGGGGCCATACCTCGGCCAAGCGTCTCACCTCAAAACCTAAAAGGCCAAAAGGAAATGGTAAAATGGAAAGATATCTTAACTGGTCTTTGGAGAGGCCCGGATCCTATTCTCATAAGATCCAGGGGAGCTATTGTGTTTTTCCACAGGATGAAGAGAATCCCCTGTGGATCCCAGAAAGACTCACCCGAAGAGCCCCTTCGGACCTTCAAAAGTCGGAACTCCACCCTCTCCCCGGGAGTTGAGAGCCGCTATTGTTATCCAGATTAACTCCTGTCCTTGGCGGAGAGATTGTCTCGCTTAAGGGGTGGGGATGGGATTGTTTGATGCAGCCGTTTGCGGATTGGTGTTACTTCTGGCTGGTCTGTAAGCTCGAGGCTCAAACTAAGAGAGGCAAGATGGTTATCGCCCAAGCGCTTATTTGGCTAACTATGCTTAAGCAATAGGCCGCCGGCCAGACAGCTCTTGCACACCCGGAGCCTAGGCTCATTGCACAGGGTAGAGTGTCTGGTTTGAGCAGCCCATGAGGGTGTTGAGCAAAGGCATCGCACAGAGTTGCCTAGTATGCAGGCTTCTCTGAGAGGCATGTTGTCCTGCATAAGGGTTGCCTGCCCGAGCCTCCCTTTCCCAGAAAAACGGCAGAGGACAGGTCGAGAGCGCTTCGGGTCAAGCTAACAGCCTGATGGCGACTCTTGTACACAGTCTTAATGTTTGATTTGGGAAGGTACAACCTCTGCCTCTATCCCTCAACATATGGGTGACCTATTTGCTTGTAAAAATATAAAGCCTTATCATTAATTAATAAAAAAGGGGGATATGTAGGGAGCCGTTCCTGCATTCTCCATTACAATGATGGTGCCTGCAGACACCAAATGTAAATTATTTCACAGGCACTGGGTAATTTCCATTCCTTTGATCTCTGCCTATCCCGTGGCTCATTTGGCCTGAGGAACTGAAGCCATTCATAGGGTAACATGTCCCAGGCGGCTGCTTGCCAGCCTTTATTAAGGGAAGGGATTCTTGGCTCAGGGTCTCCGCTCTGGTAAGCTTATGCTCTCCTCTCTCAAGACGCATTAAAGCTTTTCTGCAGAAGGATCCGAGTGTCCTGTGCGTGTATTTCTTGCCGGCGAGAACATATAGCGCGCGGGACAGTCACTGTAAATATTTTAAATTTTGCCCAAATTTTCATAAATGTTCTTAATTTCTCTGGAGTTCATGATGATACCTTGAAGTAGTGACATATTATTTTACATGCCTGAATTCACAGAAATTGCTGATATTGCTGAGGCTCTGAGGCAACTCTCACATAAACCAACAAATTGTTTAGAAAGATATCAGGAAAAAAATCTCCAAGAATTAGAGCTAAGCATGTTATAAAAATGTTTTCATATATTTTAAGGAGTAATCAAAGATAAAGTAACAAATAGACTTTGACAAACAAAAACAATCTGCTGCTAGTTTAAAATGAACACAAAAATTCTTAAATGTGAACACCAATTCCAAGAGATCATACAAGTAGGATTAACAGTAAGAATTTGAAAAATGATCGTGCTTCTGAAATCAAGCAAAACTCAATGTTTACTCAGTGTTGTTACTCTTTCAAATGTCAAATTAGTTGATTTCTAAAGGCTAAATACCAATTTAAAATGCTTCAAATAATTTTATTTCTCAAAAAAATTTATCTTGATGCCAAGCAAATGTTTTCAAATAAATAGGTTTTTCATACTTTGAAATTATTACACATTAATAAGGATTCAAAAGCAATATAGTGAGTGCCTCGCAAGGAGAAAGCACCAACTGAATATAACTTAGAATTAGCAGGTAGATGACATTGCCTAAAGAAATTCAGATTACATGAACAAACAAAACTTGAGGATATATAGATTTCAATTATCACCTTTCCCCAAGCATTCCAAGGACGACATTTCTATGACATGTTGTCATGACCCTCCGTAAGAGTACTTACTATACATAGAGGCAGCATGCAACACACACACACTCTCTCTCTCTGTCTCTCTGTCTCTCTGTCTGTCTCTCTCTCTCTCTCCCCCTCCCTCCCTCCCTCCCTCCCTCCCTCTCTCTCTCTCTCTCCCCCTCCCTCCCTCCCTCCCCCTCCCCCCTCCCTCCCTCCCTCCCTCCCTCCCTCCCTCTCCCTCCCTCTTTCCTTTCCTCTGTCCTGAGTTTTGAACTTCATAGTAGCAAATGTTCAGACTGAGAAAATGAACTCAAAAGCACCTAATAACTATGACAGAGGCAGGCTTCTCACTCAGTATTCATTCCGCCTCACACAGATGTCATGCACAATATGAAAATATGGACCACGAAGATGTAAAACAGTGCCAAAGGTGCAACTGTGAAAAGTTCAAAGCTATAGCTGAAAGGGAAAGCCTGTGGAGACCACCAACAACACTGCCAAGCTGTAAAAGTTTACCAAGCCATCCAGGACACAGTACAGCAATTAGAAGCAGCAGAGGCTTTATCTTTCACTGTTATGAAGGAAGTGAGACTAGTGAATAATTTACTACTCTCATTAACCTGACTGGGCTGTATCATTTTCACAAGTTGCGAAGTCTGCTAAAGTAAAAACTCTTATCTTATAACATGAATTGATGTCCATTAGGGATCATGTTCAAATGCCAACTTCATTTTGGTAGGTGTCTTATCTGACATCAAGAGTACTAGTTTACCTCTAAGTGATCCAGTCCCTTCAGGAAACTGGATGTAGTTTTAATAAAATGGGACTCATAAGTTTTTATTACATTTATAATGAATGCTTTTCAGTTTTATAGGCTCTTTGAAGGAGCAATTTAGTTTCTCTATTAAAACATGACTTTATATCCTCCACAACTCTCAGGTTTCAACTTTACAATGTTACCACTCTAAATATAAATGGAGATATTGAAGTTTTAATAAAGGTATAGAGTTATTTTTACAGGCATATATGGGATATGAGTTTACAAATTACAAGAGAAAGTAAAGATGATTAAAACCTCTTCCTAGAGTGGTCATTTCTATATCTTTCCATCATAAAAAGTTAATGAATGGTCATATCAAAATGTGAAGATGTTTAGGTATTAATAAGGAGGGATTCATGACATTGTCTTTTTGCGGAATAAATATTTTAAATGTCTTATTGGCACAATTAAGAAGTAATACTGCTATTTAACTGGATGTTTAGCCAGTCTCTCTCTTTTACCTGGGAGCCAAGGAAGAGCAACAAATTGTTCTAATTAGCAGAATGAAGACAGTTCATTTAGAAGTCAAAGCTAAGCATGAGTTCTCCAAACTGATAAATGTGTCACAGTGAAACGTACTTGTCTGGGTGTCTCTGCATTATGGTACTTCTCTGTGTGTTTGTGCATTATGGTACTTGTCTGGGTGTCTGTGCATTATGGTAGTTGTCCATGTGTCTGTGCATTATGGTAGTTGTCCATGTGTCTGTGCATTATCTTCCAATAAGACAAATGAGATCCTCCCCTCTTTCGAGGTTTTGGAACAATTCTTTTTCTTTTCTATTTTTTGAAAAGATTTTTATTACATTTTTTAATTTTATTTTTATTATTTATTATTTTGTTTTGTTTGAGACAGGGTTTCTTTGTGTAGCTCTGACTGTCCTGGAACTCACTCTGTAGACCAGGCTGGCCTCAAACTCAAAGAGATCTGTCTATTCCTGCTTCATGAGTGTTGTACCACCACTACCTGGCCTTTTTCATTTATTAAAAGTAAATTTAAAATAACAATAATAATGATAATAAAGCATTCTGATTATGGCTTACCCTCGTCCAAATGCTCTAAGATCCCCTTCTACCTCCCCTCCCATCTGAATCCCTAAAAACACCTATCTAAGAAATAGTAATAAGATAAAAGCAAAACAAACAAACCACAATAAGCAAAACAGACAAGAAGAGCTAAAGAAAAAACACTAGAAACAAATACACACAGAGACAAGCACATTCATCCAACACAGGATTTGAGAAACATATCAAATATTCTTCTAAAAACATAGAAGTGTTATAATCATACACTTAGAAAGCAAACCACAAGCCAGGCAGTGATGGTACATGCCTTTAATCCCAGAACTTGGGAGTCAAAGGCAGGTGGGTCTCTGTGAGTTCAAGGACAGCCTGATCTACCAGAGCAGGTTCCAGGACAGCGTCTAAAGCTATAGAGAAACCCTGTCTCAAAAACCAAACAAACAAAAAAACAAAACAAAACAAAAGACCATACCATAAAACCACACATAATGCTTTAAATAGATATTCAAAGCATTCCTACATCCTGTAACTATTAGGAAAATCAATGTATTATCACAACCTGATACTCCATATCAGAGCCTCATGCAATTGCTTCAATTTAAAGAAAACACATCATGCAATTTTGGGGAGAATTATTATACACTTGTCATGGCTCAGACATGTCCCTCTAAACTTTCTATGTTGAAACTCCTCAATCCAATAGTATTCAGAAGTGGGACTTTTAGGATATGACAAGACACTGAGAGCTGTCCTCTCTGAAATGGGAACACTGTACTTTAAACGTGGCCCCAGGGACCATGGTGCTCCTTCTACTGAATACAGACACAGTGAGCAGTTAAAAGTCAGGAAAGGGCCTTCACCAGGCATCCACTCTGCAGTGTCTTTGTCTTGGATTTCAATGCTTTCACACTGTGAAAAAACATTTCTGTTGTTTTTTGAAGAAGCCTACCATGAGGAATTGTGTTATGGCAGCACAAAGATACTAACCTCTCCACAAGAAAAGTGGATTCAAATCTCAAGAAGTAGAATTTTTATTTCAATAACATGTTTACTAGAGTTGTGGTAAACACACAGTTTCTAATCTAAACAAGATTCACAACCAAGAAACAATTATGAGCCAAAGGAAGCCCTCACATTTACCTTGATATTAGTTGATTAATTCCTGTGATCCCCACTCTTGGCAGAAAAAGTCAGGGTATACAAAGCCCACTGACGGATATCCAATGTGTAGTGAAGGGGGCTTTAATGGAAGTGCTGGACCCAGAGTCCACCTTAACAGTCTATGACAAGTTTTAAGAATCAAAAATAACTGCCCTTGCCTGCACTCACAGCTTTCCATTCGGTAGAACTCCCTGCTACAGAAGTGTCTTGCTTTCTCTCATGGAAGCCTATCATTTAAGCCTATCTACTCCACATCAGCCCAACAGGGCAAAGATGAGCATCCTCACTGTCAGTTTCACTAGTGTACCCAGCCAGTGATTCAAGTGCCTCCACTTTGTTCTAGGTTGCTGGACTCTAATGATCTCAGTAAAGAGGATATGTAGAATTGACTCTTCACAGAGACTAGCTGAAACAGTGCTAAAATATAACATCAAAAGGAACCATTACCTGAGCAAGAAGGGAGTTTGGGGAAATGGACTACTTCTCATTAGGAATGAGATAAAATGATAATAAGCGATTTTACACTATGAACTTCAGTTGACCCAATACTGAGTGGTTAGTAGAGTAGACACAGAAATAAGTGCACATGGGATATTGTGAATCTGTAGAAAGATAGCCTCCTGAAATCCATTTTGGAACATGGAGGATAAAACCAAGCCAGAAAACAAAGAAATCCACAGGTGTCCACCATATTGGAAAGGCAAGGGCACTGCAGGCAACTGGTGCAAGGGTCTCTCAGCTCAAACTATAAATACAGATGGAATCTAGCCTCTATAAGCAGGCCATCTGCCACCTAGGAAAGCAAAAGTGAACGTTAAAACCTTCTAAGCTAGGACTAGCCATTCAAATGTTAATATCAGAAAACAGGAAAGAATTGGTATGCAAAAGAGCATGGTATTTCATTTGTGATTAATTCAGTTCTTGAAAGAAATGATTCCACACAAAGAATCATATTACTAAACAAGGCATTTTGTTTTACTTCACCATATTCATCTAGTGAATATTTACGAAATACAAACTATGTCCCAGCCACTGTTTTGGGCATTGGGAACGAACCATAAACAAAACAGATATGAACACTGCTCTTGTGGGGGGATTTATTATAATATAAAAGATGACAATAAACAAAATAAAATACACAATGCATTAAAAAAAAAAGCCAGAGTTGTTTGGAGAAAATAAAGAAGGCAATAAGGATAAAATTATTGGGGGGAAAGCTATTTAAATAAGAGGTATAAAATGCAAAGCAAATGCTTTGCTTTTTTTTTTCAAGACAAATATAATCCTATGCACTTATACATAGAGTACATATGATAGAGTAAGTAGGAGTCTATCTAAAAATCATTTTAATTAAATCTAGTGGAACAAATAAACTCATGGAGATAGACTCATAATGCCATTTACCCTGCCAATCTCAGCCAGATATTTGGTAAATATTTTACTCTGGTTCCCTCCCTTACATTCTCTGAAATGAGGGACATAAGTTTGATACAAACAGCAATTTAAAAAATATTACTCAGTATAAACTGTGGAGAAACAAGCTAACATGACAAAAGAGATCTCAAAATGTTTGAGAAAAAAACACTGAAACCTAGTACACTCCTGGGAATGGTCTCCATGTCTTGAGACCCTCATGATGGTTCCCTTCAGAAGACCCTAGTCAGGAGGACATTAAAATGGCGCCTTTAACAAACAGTACAACACATCTCACTGTGGTAGTGCTGAGCAGACCTGACTCAGACCAGCCACGCTCTTGAAGTCAAAGCAGCCCGAACCACACTCAGAAAGAAAATAAATCTCACTTGAGAAAAATCATCTGTCATCTTTTATAGGATCTGTGTTTTAAAACACTGTTCTAAAATAATACCTTTTCTCTAGTGGATGAGAAATTATCATGTCCTGTCCAAGAATTTTTCAATGACTTGAGACGAATCCTGCTGTGAGTAGCTTTGAAAATAATTTCAAAGCCCACAGTGCTCACTGATGCAAATGTCTCATGAGAGGCAGCTACCTTTAAAATGCAATTTACAATATCCTTCTGATAAAAATAAATTATAATATGAACTGTGAGGCAGAAAATAATAATCTCTTTTTTTTTTTAAGTTTATAACAAACCCCAGAGCATATAGCCAACTCTACACTACAGCACACTAAAAAATATTTCTGGTTAAAATACAGAATTCTGTATAATTTTAATACATGCTCTATATTCAATTGCCCTTACTTATTGATGCGCTGTCTCTAAATACCTAAAATACCTTTACATATTACAAATAATATTTGAATAATGAACATTCTATATATCTATGTTATTGAAAGTAATCTATACTATTTTCACTGTTTATTCTAAGTAGTGAATTTTATCAAACAGGTGCATGCTTGAGGGATCCCCCTAGTTAGCCATAATAAGGATACTTTCACAGAAGTCATTTGGTCTTCAGTGAAGGCTATGTTTCACTCTCACCATGAATACAGCACTGGGAGAATTGAGCTGACTGACAAGATCATAGTGGAAGAAGCTATGTTCAGATCCCCATAATCCCAGGATTAATTGCTGCAACTACTTCAGGAGAAAAACAAATTAGGTCAGAATCATATACACTGATGTTATTTTCCATAAAAATAAATCTACATTGTATTATTTTAATTCCTTTCCTAAACCCAATTGCTAAAGTAATCTGGAAAAATAGCACACCATGTTTAATTGTTTTATGGAGTATGTATCAGAAAATTCAGTGATATTTGTAATTTAATTGAAGAAATAATAAAAATCTACATGTTGTATTCCTTGGTACAATAAAAAGTAATTAAAAAGTAAAAATTAAACATGAGTGTGAAAAGCTTAATTTAATTCTATTTCTTTTTACATTCTAAATAACTATGTGACTACTACTGCCTCCCCAAAAGACACCTGACTTAGTGTCCTGAAAAGAGAAAGAATAAAACACAAAGAAAAAAATTTAAAAAAACAAGCAAAAAAAAAAAAATAAAGCCTATAAGAAGAAAGGGAAGTATATATGAAAGGAGACTTTGAGTCTGATATTTATTAAACAGAAGAATTCTGAGCATCTCTGTAAGCCAGGAACAAGGCAAGGAGGAAAAGCAAAAAAGATTAAAGCAGAGTCCTTATCTTTGAAGAAGTCCTAGAGATATAGGAGAGGGGCCATAAAAACAAATAGCCACAGCAAGCTATTAAGTGGTGCCTATAAAATATGAGTAGTAAGGACAGAAGTCTTTGGTGGAGCTTCTGAGTAAAAGCCCTAATGGCTTGTTGAGAAAACAATTTTAATTTTTAAAAAGCCTGTTAGACCACTCTAGTGTTTTCTAAGTCTGGGGATGAATACCGAGGGTCCACCAAATCTAGCATGGCTTTGTGAACATTGCCAAAACTTGCACTGGGTGGTTTGCTGACATGCAAAACTGTAAGTGTGAACTGTAAAATAAAAATGGTAATGCCTGAGGCTAGAGAGGTGGCTCAGTCCGTAAAGTATTAGCCTTGAAACATGAAGACCTGAGTTTAACCCCAAAACCTACAAGGAAAAGAGTCCATGTGGCTGTTCTTCCAGAGGACACAGGTCCAATTCCCAATACTCATTTACCCTCACAACATCTGTAACTCAGGGTACACTATGCCTTCTTTCTGCCTCAGTAGACATTTCACACACATGGTGCATAGTCACATACACAAGCAAAGCACCCATAAGCATGAAATAAAGTTAAAAGAAAAAAATGTTATAAGGACACCCACCTATTTTTATGCACAGGTCTTCTACTACAAATGGACATACATACAGACATACATGTACACACCCTCAAACATACAATACACAGAGAGGAACAAAAAAAAAGAAAGATAATGGAAAATTTTAAACCTTCTGAACTGAAAAAACCAAGTATCTCCATCCTTGAAAAAAAAAAAAAAGCCTTTCATTGTCTTGGTTGTCATTTTTACCTAGTTGTGGACAGATCTGGAGACCTGGTTAAAGTGTGATTTTATTGTAGGTAGAATGGAATATTTTCATAAGCAAATTAGACTTTATACATTGTCTTATCTTGTTCCTATTTCTACAATTAAAGATATCAGTCACTTGGAAATTAACTAAAAATCTATCTCACAGTTGTAGAGATGTTCCAACATTGAGAGGCCATCTCTTGATACTTAACAAGGACTGTCCTGCTCAGGTATGACCTGGGAGAAGAGTGATGACGAAAGGAAAAATAAGAAAAGTTAAAACTTATATCCTCACATGACAAAAGGCAGAAGGTCCCAGCAAAGCCCAGGCCACTGTGCTTTGAAGGTCACTAACCCCATCCTTGTAGACCAGGGAATAGGCTCCCCAGCAGTAAGGTTTCAACACACAAATGGAGGACACATTCAGATCATGGCACGTATCAAAGTGCAGCCCTTCCAAGAGTCTAGTGGCTACGACTTCCTGCAAAGGTGCTGTATTTGTCAAAACCATATTCAGGATTTCTCTATGAGGTTGTTATAGCTCCTAGGGGAAATGAGTCCCACTGAATATAAGAGATAATACACACCAAAGGTCTAACCAAAGAGCCTATGTTTTTCCTCTCTTCCGTTTTTACCATTTTCATTTATCTTACAAGAAAACTCACAAGCTAGCCATTTCAATATACACACACACATGCACAGGGCACACACACAAACACACACATGAACATGCACACCATGCACACACTTGTGTGCACACGGACACACACACACACACACACACACACACACACCCATTAAATGGTAAGCAATAAAAAGCACAGAAGCCTTATACATAACTGGAAATTGAAGCAGGGACAGTAAGCAAATTTCATTTCTGGTCTCTGCTACAGTTGCTCTAGGGCTGAGTAGCACAGAGGAGCCCCAGAAACAAGTCAAAGTTGTGGATGAGGCAGCCTTATCTGATTCACACTGGGAATGAGACCAGCTAGGAACGAGGTCATTTGTCCCCCACTTGCATTAAGTGCTATTTCATAACCAAAGTGGCAGGAGTCCTCAGTTCTCTCTCTCTGTGTTCGTCCAAACACTCCATGTCAGGGCTGCCCATACAGCTCAACTTGCTACAGCAAGCTCCAAAGACAGCCAAGGCACAGTAAATACACCTTCCCAAAGATACAACAATTGCTTTAAATCTACACCAAACACCTTCTTATTCATAGACAGTGATAGTGTTGGGAGGAAAATAACTCTGCACATTCTTCCAGACATCACTATGAGTAAACAACAAAGGTTTTTGGTGCATCCGTCTCAGAACACCTGATGCTGCTTGCTTTAAATTAAACCTGTCTCATGCCCATCCACCCAGTGAAAACAAAGTCTGCATCTTTGAATATCCCCCTTAGCTTTCCAGATCAAAGTCCCTGAAGTCCATGCTTGCTGGGCAATTTTACAGCTTTACTATTAGTTCCACAAAATCAGCATCCAAAGTACATTTATGCCCCTTTTGGGCTATACTGACCCAGTAAGTTGACTCTGATCTGATGATTTTAGAGTGAGAATATAGCTCACTCTCATCTCCTAAGCAAGAGAACAATAAAACTGAACAGAATAAAAGCACGACAAACAATGAGGCTCACTGAGAGAGATTATTTTTCCTTAGGTGTTGCTACACTTAGGCTCCAAATGAGCACACAAAGCAAATGCTGTAAATGAGTTCATAAAAGAATACCAGCAATTACCACACAACCTAAGTGGTGTCTGAATAAAAAGTCATTTTTTATAAGAAAAACATTTTTTTAAGATCCAATGATTTAACATTGGGACTACCTCTATCTTCTTTGGGAAATGGTCCATAATGTGAATATCCCTACAGAGTCCTGTGTCCCTGTCATCATCATCACCATCATCATCTTCATCGCCATATGTCCAACACCCCCCCACACACACACACCCTCAGCCTCCTTACTTAAGAGGAGCCTTCTGAAAATCAATATTAGGATACACCCCTGCCCTGGGTTGAAATGAACTTTAAGTATCATTACCAATACTTAAAGGGGATACTGAGTGTGACCAAAGCAACATTAACTATGGTGGTGGCCTGCCACTGATAAATAGCTCAGCCCAACATATAACAAGGTAGTCTATGTGATTCAGTTTACTCGTGGTGACCAACAGATTTCATGAGCTCATAACAATTGAAGCAACGGACACAAGGCACTCAGTGCTGTTTCTATAACAAAGAACTCAGTTAATCCTTGACATTGTTGTACTGACTTCTATGTCGGCCATTGTCACTCCCATAATTCAAATATGTCTTGCAAGATATAAAAACAACCTTCTACCTATTGCTCCCAAGTCAGAAGGCGCCTTACCAAACTATGGAGTACTAGCCTCTAGGACCTAATAGCTTCGTTTTCCTGTTCTATATGAGGAAGTAATGGCTTCAGAATCCATTGGAAGGTTTCACGTCATTTGTATTACACAAAGATTCACAGCAAATATCTACTGTGACATCACCAAAAGTGCTGGGACTACAATGAAATCTCTCAGAAAAGATAAAGTAAAAGTTCCATGGACGCCATCTTACTTGCCATTTTAATAGGATAAGTAATGGAAATGATGAAAGTAAGAAACATTTTTGTCTCTAACAAGCAGAGCTTGTTATTGGTTAGAATTCCAAAAATCAAAGACAGCCCTTAATTAATAAGCACCCTGGTGATTATACAGTTAATTGTGCTCTGGCCCCAAGAACCGACAATTTCCTGGTTACAAAATGTTCGTTAAAACTATGGAGTCTAATTACATGGGCCTCCGTTCAGAGGTGGACAAAGGGTGGAGAAACGCTAGGAAATTAGCCCCCTCCTACAGAAGGCAGAGCTCTGAAAACAAGCAAGGGTGGAATTGGATGAATGACAACAAGTGAGTGGGTCACAGCTCACACAAAACGGGAGTGAGCACATGGAAAGAAATAGAAAGATGGTCTAGTGCCATCCTTTGTGTCTTTGTAGAAAATCTCATTAACATACTTACTCGTTTTTCTTCAATGGGGCTGGCTATAGCTGTTGCTAATATGTTATCATTACTCAAATAATTAGAAGCAATAGATTTTTTTAATTAGCTATCTCAAAGCAAGCACCATTATAATCATCTAATTATCCTTGGAGGCAGCTCATGTACAAATGCTTGAAACACTGACTACATTACTTCTGTGGGTGCTGGCTCTGTATTTATAGTTTAAGACCATCTCGGACAATATAGTGATGAAACAAAAAAAGGACAATTTATTTATCTCTCCAGAAATCTGAAAGTAATTTTCATTAATTAAATTTATATTCAGAAAACGAATGGGAGGTTTCAGCTAATGACAGTGGCAAAACTCTTATTAAATTTCAATTTATTCACCTGCAAACAAAGCCTAAACTATTTCTCAGTCTTAATACCAATCATTTAGATATATTCGATGAACAAGATTGCTAGCTGGATAAATACTTTTCTCAAGATAAGATGTCCCCTCCCCTGCTAGGACCTGGTTAAATCAGCCTGTAAGAGCAAATGTCTTCTTCAAACACATGGGTGGTTAAATGAATCTCTAAAGAGTATATGTACCTGATTAACAATAGGCAGCAGTATTTTAACTATAAATTAATTCCTTGGATACATGGTATGGTGTGGCCTGGTTCACCATCAAAAGTTGGCCTATTAGCAAGTGAGAAGGGCATGTCGAGACAACCCTGTGGGTTTTGATCAGGAAAATCCAAGGAATCAAGGCTTTGAAGCTCTAGGGCCCATGCTGCCATCCACGTGTACACAAGATTATAGAAGAGAAACAGAAAGGAGAGGATGATGTGGATGACTGTGGAGCTTTACTCCTGGGTCATGAGGTCAAATCACATCAGGTGAAATCAAACAGAAATGATATGTGAGGCATCTATGAAATAGAGTAAGTACAGTCTAAAGCACTCACAGCAAAAATGTAACAAAACAAAACACAGAAGGCACTGGAAATAGACAGCTGAAAAGGAAGATGATGAGATCATAACAAAGTCTAACGATGGAAATACAGATTTAAAATTTTTTTTAGCAGATTGAAGGTAGTATAATCCATGGTGGGGTGACTGAAGAAAATGAGATGAAAACCAGAGAGACAGAAGATGGAAGAGAAAGAAGAAATAAAACAAATAAGAAGAGAAACAAAAACTGAGTGGTAGAAAGGATTCGAAAGTCAAAGAGCTTATAAAGACAGTGCTGGTTAATGATGTGAAGATTACATAAGACCACTGGGGGAGGAGCAGGTAGAGCAAATGGAAACAATCCTGATGACCCACAGGAGCAGACCTCACAGGTCAGCACAGGGGACAGGCAACACAGAAGAAGTTGAGCATAGAAAACCAGGCAGCTCCAAAAGGTGTTTCCCTGACCTTGCAAAACTGCGGGTGGTAAACACTGTGGTTATGCTCTTGCAACTTGAAGAGGAAATATGATAAAGAGGAGGAACTTTGCCTATGGGCTTAGTCTGGAGTATAAATAATGGAAGACATAGAAATAAGCTGGAATCACTTCTTGAAATCATTTAAAGGGGGGTGGAATAAAAAGCTAAAAAGTCTAGGGAATATTGTGTTGAGACACAGAGGGTTACAGAGAGGAGGAAATTGGGAGATAATGGCCAAAGTAATGAGGTTTGTGTTATGTAGATGACCTACTTCTAAAGATCTAAACTCCACCATGGTGACTGCAGTTAGAATACTTGACATTCGCCAAGACAATAGGTCTTAAAAGTTCACAGCACAAAATTCAATTTAAACAAAACTACACAATTTGATACATTCACAAGCTTGGCTGTACTAATCATTTCACAATCTGTTCAGATGTCAAGAAATTATGCCATACACCATAGACATATACATAATTTGTAATAAAGGAAGGCAGAAACCTACTTGGGGTTTTGGAAGATGTTTGTTTTCAAGCCTTCAGAATATTTCAGAGATTTTTCTCAAATTATTCAGAGGAAAAGGAGTGCCAGGGAACTGGGGTTACATATTTATGTTTGCTTGTTTGTAGTTTAATTGTCTTCTGAAAACCTTGCAAAATGCCCAATATCAACTCATCGCAGAACCTTTACTGCTGTGGGCACATCCTCTGCAGCTTGCTGCTCTGATCCCTTTCCTTTGTCATCACCCACAGCAGCCTCTGCAGTGCCCTGCCTTCCTTAACCCTGTCCTTTGCATTCCTTTCTCAGTCCAATTGAGATCTTCCCTTCTGATGCAGGCCATGTCTTACAAGTTTGTGTGGTGCAGGGTGTGTGTGTGTGAGTGGGGGGAAGGGGACATTTGCCTTTGCCTAACACAAGGATCACCAATCCTTCAAAAGAACAATTGTCATTCCAATAATAAAACTGATGCTATATCCAGATTCAAATGGCATTCAGGGTGATCTGGTACACCCTGGCTAGTTTTGTTTGTTTGGTTGCTTGGTTTGGTTTTGATTTTGGTTTTGGTTTTTTGTACCAGATTTCTGTTTCTGTACTATTGTCGCCTGGAAAAGTAAAGGCCATCAATGACCATTTTTTGCCTCTAAGGTAGCTAGCCATGAATTTTTCTGGTCTACACAGTTATATCATCCATGATGGTGGCAGACCTTCAAGCAGCCAAGGGGAAAAAAATGACTAAAAATGGTAACTTTTAACACAAAATAGAAAACCCCAGAAGTGCATATATATGGTCAGCACTAAAAAGAAAGGGCATTAAAGCCATGTTTAATTAGCAGAAGGAATAAAATATGACAAAAAATGTGAAACAGAAGTAGAATGTTCAAAAAACAACAAACAAACAAACAAAAAAGTAGTAGAATGTTCAAAACACTAGATTAAGAAAACTCAAATCCTAATAAATGTTGTTCTCATCCGGTCTCTTTCATGTGCTGTTTCTGACATCACAAAAATACAAAGGCTTCAATAAACACAGAGGTGAACAAAATGACACTAATGACTCAGCTCTTAGGAAATAGAACTAGTACTCCAGATGGAGATTGGTTTGAAAGACATGAGCAAGGCTAAAGGTGAGGATGACCCCAGGTGAGGCTGCACAGGGTGGTCCAACCATCACCCAACACCCTTCATCTCTTCTACCCTGGTCATTGCCCAATGTCCTTCAACCGGCCTGTAGTATTCAGGGGCCCTATCCTCCAACTCCATGTGTACTGAAGGATTTTCTGTCTCTACACTCAAATCTGCCAAGGACAGAGCCAAATAAAGATCCTTGAGCCTCTGTCCACAGTGGCTGCTCCAAATGTGGGCCAGAGAGTGAAAGTCAATGAAATTAATCCCCTTGGAGATTTTATAAATATTCACTGGGGAAACGTGCTTGCCACATGTAGGAGGGAAAAAATTACATAGGGAAGCATAGCTGAGAAGGAAAGAAGGGTTTCAGGAAAGAGTGACATTGGTGCTGTAACTGGGGTATCTGGACCCCTCCCAAAGCCCCAAATTCCGAATTCTGTCCTTTAAGATGTTTAGCTGGGGGGGCTGGAGAGATGGCTCTGCCATTAAAGGCTAGACTCACAACCAAAACTAAAAGATGTTTAGTTGCATTAGTTTGATGTAGGTTAGATGCAGTCTAAACTGGCCTATATAGCCTTGTGTAATGTGATACACTCCCAGCTGCTAGCTTCCTCAAAGAAGGCGATGGAATGGAAAAAAGACCAGAGGAGGAAAGAGAAACCAAGGGTGTACTTTGATGTCTGCCATGACAACATCAGAATACATTCACTCCTTTCAATCCATCTGAAAAGTGAAGATAATGAGACTGTGAAGAAACTCACCAGGGACATGCCATTAACAGCCAACTCATGGCCTAAGACTAAAAATGACTGCTGACTAACCAAACACCTTATGGTCACACATTCTAAAGGGAACTAGAAAGCACACTTCCAAGCTGAAGTGAATTCAACTTGTTCTAATCTGTAGATTTTTAACCTGGGCTTTCAGGCAAGCACTATAAAATAGAACATACTAAGAAACACAAACACACAGACTAAGTCAAACTAGAAATAACGCACTGTCTGGGGGTTGGGGTGCCACTCAGTGGTAGAGTGTGTGCTTAGCAGGTGTAGGGGTCTGGGGGACAAGAGCTAGCATCTTAGGGGGACAGGGACCATTGTCATGATATGAGAAAAGACATCAAAACCTTTTTATACATGAATTTCAAGGTCTTTATCATGTGTAAATGTGTGTGACAAAGGGGGTCAGATCGCCTGCAGCTGGAGATACAGGCCACTTTGTGAGTGCTAGGAATTGAACATGAGTCCTCTGCAAGAATAGCAAGGGATCTTTGTTAACCCATACATCAGTGCTCTAACCCAAACATTTAAATAAAAAGAAATACAGACCTTACCTTTACTTACAGCAGCCTGAAAATTCAGTGCTCAGGCAAAACAGGACTCCTCTTATGGATATTTCTTTCATGGATCCACTAAAACCCCAGAGAACACTTGTGAGAATGAACTAAAAGTTGTTCTATTGGGATGGACTTAATGCCAGAAGAGGTTAGGCCTTGCTTTACTTGGTTAAGTATGCTGTGGCTGCTGGAGTTCCTTTCTTCCCACATTTTCTTCCCTCTTTATATACAAACTGGCGCATGGGGGTGTGTGGGGGGTGCTCTGATTACGGTACAGTGTCAATCTGATTCGTAGCCCGTGACAAGAGTGTTTATTAAGCATGCCTTATGTCTCAGGTGGTGGGGAATAATTTCATTTTGAAGAAATTATTTTGTAAAATGCCATCACCTTTCTCTATTGAATATCCACAATCTACTCCCAATGTGTTTGGTTTGGCTTCTTACTGAGAAAACTCCATAGGAAACACGGAAATCAGTGCATTGTGTGAGAACTCACTAAAACTAAAATGAAATCGGTAGCATTTCCCTCTTTATGCACCCTGTGCTTTAACTACAGTGTTAGAATGTTGGCTTCGACAAAGAAGGAAATTTCCCAAAATATACAGTGAGGTTTTTAATCATACTACAATAAAACAAAGGGTATCATAAAGTTCCTGCACTATCCAACACTTAGTCTAATCAGCAGTAGATATATTGTCATTTGCTCAGTAAACATCTAAGAGGGGGTGGCTACAGCAACATGCCTACTCAGATCCACAGGTTCAGAAACACACTTTTGAGTCACACAAGCACAGGGAGGGTGGGGGGGTGTTAAAACCAGGCTTAGTCTTGCATCCTATGCCAAGCACCACTGTGAGCTGAGTACTAACTACGGCTTGGACATTTGTGGGTACCACTTGGCTGCAGTCCTGGCCCACCTTTGTGGTCTTTGCTCACAATTAGCTATAGTTGTCTCCACTTGGAACACATGTATCTATGTGGGGAATAGGCTTTCCTGTGTCACACTTTCTAGACAAACTTATGTGTGTTCTTAGAGCCATACCCCTCTGCTCAAAGCCCAGTGTCTTATTCACTAGCAGCAAGCTGCTAAATCACCGAGCTAGACTTGGATCTCAATCTTCAAACCCAAACACTAATGCTTATGTAGCTTTGGCACAGTCAGCATGCCTACCAAAGAAATATTTATTATTTCTCTCAGATAGAAGTTATGAAACAGGCTAGCCTATTCAAATATAGCCCATTTCTTTCCTTACAGGATACGTTTATTGCACACAGTAGATAAAACACTGAAGTCACTAATCTAGTGTCACTTCCAAATAACATGCATTGTCCCCTCCATGCGTTTTCTTCTAATTTCCTTCAATAATGAAGAACAATTATACACAAAAGACACCGGCCCCATCCCACATAGACACCCAAAGGAGAAACATCTGTCAATATTCAGTGGTGCCTCAGAGGGAAACATTGGTGAAACACTACTTTTCACCTTTCTTTAGAATGTCTTTGCTCCAATTCAAATTTCATCCCTCCTAATGGAAAGCTAATGCTGGCTCTTCCACAGACATGTTGCAGTCAGTCTTTTGTTCCTCAGCATTTCTCCTCTGTAAATGTGCTCATCAACTTGTCAAGCTGCTTGTTAGAGTCTGTACTTAATCGCCACATTCCCTCTCAGCTGAAACTGTCTCTCCTCCCTTAATCATTCCCTGTCTTGATTACTATAATTTCTCTTTTATTGTCCTCTTGGAATTCACACCAGTTAAGTCATGAGTGGACAAAATATGTAGCTAAAAGAACACGTCCTTCCAAATGTCCCCCACTCTTTCACAAACACATTTTGAGTCAGTCTTGGAAAGTTCCTGTTCACCTTCATGTCACTGCAGGGGTTGTGTCGTAATTATCTTCTCTATCATGCCACTACAGAGACACACATCACCAATTTTGTCATGTCAACTTCCTCCCAGGAGTCCTAGGCATATCCCTTGAAATGTTCTCTCATTAATGAGACGGTTTTAGATTTCTCCTGAAGAGGAAGAATACAGGGAAACTGCCATGTGAACTTGCTCTCTTCTCCCCAACCAGCCTACAGTCCAAACTTGCTTTGAATTTTAATCTTTGGGACATAATGTCTAATAAACTGAAATTTGTAAGAAAATGGTTTCTCAGAGTCTAACAACTTTTAGGCAAATGGTGAGATATTCAATTCTAACATCTAAGGCAATAAAAATGCAAATTTTAGAAAACTATGTAATCAAAGGAGGATCATTTCAAGCAATAAACCCTTCAACTTAGAAGGTTTCATTTTATGACTTCACATTTTCATTCTGAAAACTTTTCATAGGAAAAGAGAGCCTGTCTGACCAGTGGAGAACAGATGAAAAGCCATTTTGTCATGTGTATGCAAATGATTTACTTTGTAAAACTACTTAAAGCAAAATCTCAAGTAGCAGTTTGGTTTCCTCTTTGTAAGTCAGGCATGGTTGCTTATACTTTCAATCCCAGCGCTTGGGAGACAGAGGCATGAGGATCTCTGTGAGCTCATGGTCAGCCAGTACTGTCTCAAGAATAAGTTTTCCATGTAAGTTTCTGAGAAAACATAATATATTGTAACATGAATAATAAAAACTCAAAGACAGATATTGGGGTTCAAGCTGGAGATCAGAGAAGCAAAAACAGCCAACCACTAGAGAGCTCTTAACTCTACCAAGGCTGGGGAGGTCCTGTCCTCAACATGGCTGGAGACTAATTGCCAGTTCTGAGAACACTTACATACCTCTCTAGTGCTGGGATTAAAGGTATGAGCTCAGTTTGTCTTTTAGGCTGATTCACTCTCATGTAGCCTTGAACTCACAGAGATCCATCTGCCTCTGTCTCCTGTGACCTGGGATTAAAGATGTGGCTACCACTGTCCAGCTTCTCTGGCTGTGGCTAGCTATGCATTCTGATCCCAGGCAAGCTTTATGGTCCAGGATAGTCTCTAGCACACACATCCTCTCTCTTTCCCTCTCTCTCCCCCTTCTTCTTCTTCTCCTCTCTTTCTCCCTCCCTCCTTCTCACTTATCTCCCTGCCTCCTTATTTCTCCCCCTCTTTTCCCTCCCTCCTTCCCTCTTTCTCCTTCTCACTCTCCTCCCCCCCTCCTTCTCTATTTCTTTCTCCTCTCTTTTGCCCCTCTCTCTCTCTCTGTCTTTCTCTCGCACACACACACTCTCCTGTGTGGGTACCCATGTTGGGGGTGGTGGATCACAGCCATCATGGCCAGGAATGTTATTTTCTGTAGCCTACAGTAAGCCTTTGTTCTAAAACTAGTTCTCCTTTTGATGTCAGGGTGGTAGTCTAACTAGAAAAAGAGATCAACTCGGAAAGCTCTCCAGGTAGAATACAGTAAGAACTTCCATCCAAGAGGCACCAGCAACAGAACTCCTAGGAGTGAGTGTAGAGTGAGGAGAGGAGCAGAAGAGGAAGAGTTCAGCCTACAACTAACCATCTTCAGTATACAGCAATGAGTCACTAGCAGATCAACCTACCCTGCTAAACATTTCTCCTGTAATAAACAATAACAATGAAAAAATGGATCTCATGTGCCACGTATACTCATACTGCAAAGCTACAGAACAATCACTGTCAACAAAATTCTAATATAGGTTCTAATATAGGGAAGAAAAGCTATTAGTGATGACCTTTCCTGTATGTCTTTGAAATTGTAGTTTTAATAGAAAATTAAATAAAACGGTTTTGCAAAGTTATAGGTCTACTTCAAACTAAATGGAGGTCTTTAGTATCTTCCTGGCAGGGGCCTTAGAATGCTTAAGAGCAGCAGGAGTTTGAAGGTTCTTCACTTTCTCTTTGAAACAATGAGCTACAGTCCGTGTGCTTTAACACAGAACAAGCCTCAAGGAACCCATGGAACATTGAGTTTGAATCCGAAGGGTAATTTTAAGAAATTTTCTCTCTGTACGCATTGTTGTCCAAGTGTAATGTTGAATCTACTGTCTATGATCTAAGTAAATGGCGCCACCATGGCAACCTGTGTTCCAAGCTGAACACCCAGCATTGTTCCCCCTAAGTTTTCCTATAGGAGAGGAGCCAGGCTTGGAACACAAAGCTCAAAAAGTCTGACCAGCTTCTGTGAGCATGTTTACAAGCTTCTCAAACCTTATAAATAACTATCTCCCTCCAGAATGGGATGCAAATCAAGAATGCCTGTGCCTGTGCTGCTGGATTATTTATTTGCTGTACTTTAAAATAGAGGTACAAACTTGCAAAAATATTTTTATTAAGTTTCACCAGTTCTTTTCATCACAATGTTAAAAAGAACTAAACCAACAGACTACAGAGAAAAAGAAATTTAATGTTCCTTGTATGGTCTTCAAAGAAATAGGAATGTACCAGACATCTGACTCAAGTGAGAGCCCTGCTATTTTCATTAACAAAACGTAATCTCTGCTTCCCAAGGATCTTAGAAGATTTGACTAACTACCAATTACTGAAACAGTTGTTTCTGATGAACTATTTCAGGGTGACAAGTTGCCCATGTTATGTTTGTCAAAGTTGCTGATGGAGGTGGCAACAACAACAATGAACATTACTTAGCTGTGGATGATTCTGAAATCTGACCACTGACTAAAATCAGCTAAAGTCTAATATAGCTTGGGAACAGAAAGCCTGTCTCTTTAAGTGAAAAATAATGATGTTTTAAACCCTAGAGTTCTGTTTAAAAAACCAAAAAAATAAAATAAGATAAGAATGCTTCTACGTCCTAAACTTTCTACACAAATTAAAACCATTATGTTGATCTACTAAAACTAGTGGGGGCAGGGAGCCCATGAGAATGCTCCAGGAAACAGGGAGCACTTGGCAAGAGATGAAAGGTCATGGTGCTGACTTCCTAAATCAACTACTGGTATATATTATGACTGAAAGTAGTTGTCTGCTATGAATCATCACAAACTATTTTATATGGAATGTTTTAATTTCCTCTACTTTGAAATGTCAGATAACTGAAAAAGATTAATCTGAAGTTCTGTCCTACCCACAGTAAAATCACAAGTTCTTTCACAAATATGTTAAAGATACTTTCTTTTTTGTTGTTTTCTTATTATTATTTTCTTTGATTCTATTTTGTGCTGTATTTATTACATACTGATGCTTTTTAATTTTTTTTCATTTATTTTACATACCAATCACAGTTTTTTCACTCCCTCCTCCTCTTCACATTCCTTTACCCCACTGTCTGACTATCACCTTGGGTGGCAAACCCCCACCCCCTCCCCACCCCCACCCCTGAGCATCCACTCATCCTCAGTTCAGAAAGGGGTAGGCCTCACATGAAACAAAGCATGTCATATCACCTTGAGGAAGGACCAAGCTCTCCCCCTTGCATCAAGGCTAGGTGAGGTAACCCTGCAAATGGAATAGATTCCAAAAAGCCAGATCATGCTTCAGGGACAAGTCCTGATGCCACTGCTAGGGGCTCCAAAAACAGACCAAGCTACACAATTATCATCCACATGCAAAGGGTCTAGGCAGGTCCCATGCAGGCTCCCTAGCTGCCAGTCCAGAGTCCATGAGTTCCCAATAGTTCAGGTCACCAGTCTCTGTGGGTTTCCCAGTCATGATCTTGTGCTCTCTTACTCTTGTCAACTGGATTCCCAGAGCTTGGCCCAGTGCTTGGCTGTGGATTTCTGTATCTGTTTCTATCTGTTACTGGATGAAGGATCTCTGTTGACAATTAGGGTAGTTACCAATCTGATTACAGGAGAAGGTCAGTTCAGGCACCCTCTCTACTATTGCTAGGAGTCTTAGCTGGGGTCATCCCGGTAGATTCCTGAAAGTTTCCCTAGAACCAGGTTTCTCCCTAACCCCCAAATCCTCCCTTTATCAAGGTATCTCTTTCATAGCTCTCCCCATCTATCTGACCCCCAACTCACACAGCCACTTTGGAAATCAGTATGACAGATTTTCAGAAAATTGGGAATCAATTTACCTCAAGACCCAGCAATACCAATCTTGGGCATATCCACAAATGATACTCAATCATACCACTAGGACACTTGCTCAACTATGCTCATAGTAGCATTGTCTGTAATAGCCAGAACCTAGAGAGAACCTAGATGCACATCAATCAACGAATGAATAAAGAAAATGTGTTACATTTACACAATGGAGTATTACTCAGTGTAAAAAAACAATGACATCCTGAAATTCACAGACAAATGTACAGAAGTAGAAGAAACCATCCTGAGTAAGGCAATCCAGACACAGAAAGATAAACATGATATGTACTCACTCATAAGTGGGTATTAGATATAGAGCAAAGGATAATCAGGCTACAATCCTCAGCCCCAGAGAAGCTAGGTAACAAGGAGGACCCTAAGAGGGACACATGGATTTCCCTGGGAAGGGGAAATAGTTGAGATCTCCTAGGTAAACTGGGGGTAGGGAGGGATGAGAAGATGCGAACATGAGGGGATCAGTTTGGTTGAGTTAAGGTACTTTGTTAAGGGTACGTTCCCAAGACCACCTACAGTATCCAATTGCTAATAAAGTAGAATTCCTGCAAGCAGGGCCCAGTGCCGGGCATTGGTGGCGCTCGCCTTTAATCCCAGCACTCGGGAGGCAGAGGCAGTCGGATCTCTGTGAGTTCAAGACCAGCCTGGTCTACAAGAGCTAGTTGCAGGACAGCCTCCAAAGCCACAGAAAACCCTGTCTTGAAAAACCAAAAAAAAAAAAAAAAAAAAAAAAAAAAAAAAAAAAGTAGAATTCCTGAAAGCAGGGCCCAGGACCCTCTCTAAATTTCAAATAAATGCCCTACATATCATAAGCTGTTTGAGCTATTATTTTTGCCACTCCATGGATTTTAGATAGAGTCAACAATAAATGTTATCATGAATTATTATAGATTGCTAATTACAGAAGTAACTCTAGCCTTATATATTCTATTAAGATTTAACAAACTGTCTTCTCTTATAAAACAATGGAATCAATTGTAATATAACATGTTTACATTTTAGCTTAGCTATCAATATTCTATGATTAAAAAAACAGCCAGTGTTCATTTGAATTATGCTCAACTGTAATAAGTATCACCAATAATCTTGCTGCTTATAACAAAAACTTAATTATATTTTAACGGTTTTACCTATTTATATGGTGTGTATATAATTTGAAAAGCTCTAACAAATCTTTCATGGACCTAAATGGAGTGTAAATATTAACTAAGTTATACCAAAGGAATTAGAGGGTGATTCAACAGATGGAAATATCACTTCCAAGTATTTTCTCACAAGCCAATAAATGCCAAAAGAAGTTGTTCCATAAAGTAAATCTGAAGTCTACCTATTAGACTAGGGTTTCCAGCATACAATAGGTGTTTAGCTTCTACTAAAGAATCTTAATAAATATCTATTATAGCATCCCAATTAGTCTTATCATTACACATGTCTATCTATCATGCTAAAACAAATCATGCTAAAACAAAACAGATCCACAAAAGATCCATGTTGTAAGTAAGCCTCTATTTATAATTTACTTTATATGTAATGCAACTTATATAAAAGTAAAATATTGCTTTGGCTTTTAGTTAGATTAAAAACACTGCAGTGGGGATTTAGAACAACTTTGAGGGTAAATTCTACCATGTGCATAAGCAAGATGAAGAGCCAGAGAAGCCCGTTGTGTAGTTCAAAGGCCTAGGAGGGAATGATGCTGTGGTTGAGATGCCCATCTGCATCTAAAGCCTGATATCTAAGAAGTTCCTAAGAGGAGAAGGCTGCCGTTTCTACTCCTCAGTCAAATAGCATAGGAAATGAGTCTTCCTCTACTTTTGGTTGTTTTCAGGACTCCACAGATTGGATCCTGTCTACTCACATTGGCCTGGGCATTTGAGTACAAAACTCAACATCTAAAATGCACACCTTATCCAGAAACAATCTCACTGACACACAGAAAAAGTAAGTTTAATCAGGTAACAAAAGTTTAATCAAGTTGAAACAAAGTTTAAGCAATACCAATACATTACAGAATATTTGTCCAAAACCTAAGCAAATAACAAAAGAGACTGAAACTTTAGTCATTGTGGCATTAAAGATAATGAAATAAATCTATTCCATTGCTTCAAGCCACATTACACTGAAGATTATAGTCAAAGACCATAAGGCTATTAATTCACATCAAAGGTATGATTTTGAAAGAATTACTCTTATCTATAGATGCTGTAACAGACCAAAAAGGAAAATTGTAATATAATCTATAGCAAAATGTTAGGGGACAAGACTTCTAAAGGTAACAGGTTTCAATATCAGTCAATGACAATCACAGGAATGATTTTTGCAAATAACAATTCAATTTTTTTAAAATTTAAAATTTAAAATTGACACAACAGATACAACAAAAATATGGTGCTGAGGAATATGTATATAATCACATTATGAGAAATAATATAAAACATTAGCTCTACATAGTTATGCTATGTTCACAAATAAAAAATATATAGATTATAGAGATAGCAAACTTGAGAGACTACATCAATATAAAATGGATGTTTTCCTGTCAGCTTAGCAGCTGCACAGGAATCTACCGATATTTTAACTATCCTCTGCGGCCCCATGGCCTGCATTCAGTACCCCTTCTGTCTTCGTGGCCTGGAGGGCCTTCTGATCCCACAGCCCTAAGCCTCCAACATTCTGTTTACCAACAAAAACTCAGAAATCAGTTGTACGGTAAAGACCTGCTAGATCAGAGAAGCCAAGAAACAACCAGCTGACCTTGCTTTATGGCTGGATGATTGGGGGGGGGGTCCTTCTGTATATATGTTTATCTTATTGGTTGATGAATAAAACACTGTTTGACCAATAGCCAGGAAGAAAGCATAGGCAGGGCTACCAGACCAGGAGAAGGCTGGGGAGAGGAAGTCAAAAAAGAGAGACACTATGCTGACAACGGAGTAAAATGCCAGATTATGGGTAAGCCACAGTCTCGTGGCAATACATAAATTAATAGAAATGGGTTAATAATTAAGACAGAGCTAGCCAGTAAGAAGTCCTAGCCATCAGCTAACAATTTTATAATTAATATAGCATCCTTTTGTTTATTTGGGGCAAAGCAGCTATGGGACCAGGCTGGAAAGAAACTCCAGCAACAGCTGTCTGACCCAGTAAGAGACATGTCTCTTAACTCATCTTGAAACCAAAAAGCAAGAAGCTCCAAATGTAAGACCCCACTGTTTCCTTCCTATGGATCTTTTTTATCCAAATTGATGGCTTCTCTATGCCCAATTCCAGTCAGCTAGTCACTAGCTCCACCCGATCATTCAAGGTTAACTTTATGTAAAGGTATGGAAAGGACACAGTGCAATCAAAATTTCCGCAACATAAAATAACTGCAAAAATAAAAAATAAAAGGTGTTTTCACATAAGTTGAATATCAAACTCTGAAATTGGTAGGTGTGGCAAGAATCCTAGAATGGTCCAGACAGCTTTTATAGTACAATGTGTAGCACATGAAATTTTGTTCTACTAATGATTGAAGCTGACCTTGCTTTATGGCTGGATGATGGGAGGGATGTCCTTCTGTATATATGTTTATCTTATTGGTTGATGAATAAAACACTGTTTGGCCAATAGCCAGGAAGAAAGCATAGGCAGGGCTACCAGACCAGGTCATTATTAAAGCAATATGGCACTAGAGCAGAGACTGACAGCTAGACTAACCAGTCAAACCAAAGAGAAAAATACCTGCACCAACATGCACACAAGATAAAACAGAAGTGGGTGAATGGGAGTGAAATGAAATTCCTATTCAACATTAATGGAAATGCATGCTTCTCGCTTAGTTCCATGGCTTAGCAACTTCTAACTCTTCATTTAAGTTCCAGATTCATGAGACTTAAATACCAAAACTCAAAGTAGAAAAATATAGCTTTTTCTAATGGATAAACCTCTGTAGCAATAAAAACTATTGCATTTCTAATGAACAAGCAGGTCACTGTTATATTGCAATTAATTTTTTTAGGAGAAAACACATGAGCAAAGTAAGATAAGTCACCTATAAGTTAGTGTCACAACAACAACTACCACGTGATCATTATCCATCATATAAAAAGTCACCTACAAGTCAAAAAAATTTTAAAATTACAACCAAAGAGAAAAATGGGAGAGAGAAGGATATTTCAACAGGAAAAACAACATTCAGCACCTAAAAAAAGCTCTTCTACCTCTGTATTATCAGAAAGCTAAGAAAAAAAACAAAACCAGGATAGATCGTGGAGAAGATATTTAAGTGGATGAAAACTGACCACTCAACAACACCAAGTTAAATGAGATGATCTGAAATTGTAACATACTTTTGTAATGTGTATAAAATAGGAAAGCATTTTCAAAAACATTTTGGTGGTAGTTAATAAGTGAAGCCACCTAGTCCACCGGCAAGTACATCTGCTAGAGAAACTGCTGTTCATGTGCTAGGCAGTACATATTAACTGACTGGGGAGTCATCATTCCTTATAGCAACAATTGGAAGAAACACAAACATCAATAGTGAGATGCATACATGAATCATAGCACACCCATCAATGCAGAATATACACAGTACAACAAGATCAGATTTGTGTTAATACAGAAAACTGAAAAAGCAATGATAAAACCACTCATAAAATAACACTGAATTTTATAATGTAATAAAACATAAATGTGCCATATATCAATACAAGTTGATGTTTAAAATATAAAAGCATGCATTATGCACTAATGGACAGTAAATTAAGAATAATAATTAACTCCTCACATCACAGGCACAGCATTAGGAAAAACCTATGCAGGGAACTTTATTTTTGTTTTATTTCATTAACTTACAAAACAAATCAGACAGCAAGGTTTTAAAATATGATGAAGCTGAATGGTTGCATTCATGTTTGTTATTTTTCAATATACTTTTCAGAGTTTAAAAGTATTTCTAAAATTCAAAGAAAATATTTTTGAAGTCTAATTAAATGAACGCTGGGAAGCTCAGTTCAGCCCTCTTGAGCATAAAGGACTATGATGACATAGAAAATATCAGTGTTGATTTTTTACAATATGAAAACATTCCTTGCTACTGTAAACTCCCTAATACCCCTTTTCATTAATTTACTCCATGCGTTTCAGCCTCTTGTGTTATTAACCCCAGCATATGATTATAGATTAGTCAGTCAAACCTCCATCCACACATGCTTAATTACCCAGCAAATCTGCCTTCCCTGTATTGTTTTGCCTTATATTGGCTGTAACATTTAAGTTGTTGCCTGAAATTTTCCTTGCAGCTAAAATTTCCTACCCTGTTTGGCTGCTGTTAACTCAGGTTCAAAGGGTATTAACCTTCATGGTCATAACAGAGTCCTGGGCAACGCCAGGCCTTGGCCAAAGCCCCTCCTCTTCTGAGTGGCTACTTTTCCTTCATTACTCAGTTCAGCCGTGCAGGGAAATCATCACAGACACCTGTGGCATAGACTGTGGGGAAAAGTATGGACATCCTCTTAAGTTGTTAGAAAGGGAAAATGCTGTCGAGTGGAGGAACGGGAATGGAGAACAGAGCAGCCAGCTCCTTCTGTCACTCACTGGCCCCCTGTGTGGCCTGTAACCAGCTTCCCCTCTCAACCTGCACTTAGTCATGTAGAGATAATGGCACTGTCCTGCCACCTGACAGGACTGGTGTGGCCTGAAGGACATGCACAGCTAACTAGTAGGCAAGAACTGATCCTTTGTAAACTGAAAAACATACTAGTAAAATAAAAAGCCCAATACTCTCTTTAAAAAAAATGTTTGATTAGGGAAAATTAATTAGGGGGGCTTAGAATACTGTGTGCACAACATAGTGCCTCTATCACAGAAAACTGTCCATGGAAAATTAAACAACAGATAGTGACATTTCACAAAGGGATTCTACTAAATGTGGGAGCTGAGAAAGTTGAAGCAAGGTGTTTGGAGTATTATCTTCTGAAATTGCTCATGAACTAAACAGAAGGGTGACTGCTATTTACACAGAAAAACCAACATGGCACAAGCTAAAAGGGTGGCAAGGTGGGGACCACTAAGTGTTACAGCTTTCCTTAATGTGGTGGCTCTAACAGAATGCTGAGTAGACCCTTGGCTACCCGAAGACTTGGAGGAGGCCGTGAGGGCAGGTTACCTTCTCAGTGATACTGAGACATCATCTGCCTGCTTGTCTGTGTTAATGTTTGCACACGTGCTAAAGATGTGCTGACGCAAGAGGTGCTGGTGTCTCAGCACTTAAGGCCTCAGCACCAAGTGGAGGTCACTGTGCTCTTCGCTGTTATGGACTTCAGTAAAGCAGGGGAATAAGCAAAAATAAAAATACTGGTGTCACCTAATCATGTTCTCAATACAGGACAAGTGGAGCTCTTATCTAGTGTGGCAGATGCTGAGGAAGCCTCTGTTTTTGGGAAAGGCAACCATGGGACTACTTCTATGTGAGGCAGGCACAAACTTGAAGGGACAAGCGACAAATGATGATTAATTCAAGTTGGGTTTAAGGCAGATACTTTTGCCAAAATGAAACTGTCGCTTGAAGGAAACACATCCTCATCATGGATGGTACTAATGTTTGGCATAAAAATTAGAAATTTGACAAGCATCTGTCACTAGGACAACTGTAAGGAAAACTTATATACGATATTATAAAAGCTTCCTACCACAATGACTCCTCACCAGGTCAAGGAGAAATGTTAAAAACGGGACTAGCTAATGCTTGATAATGAAGAGATGAAGGAGGAAACTCAGCTTTGCATCATAACACAGTTTCAGCCTATGTGTGGTTGGCTTTACTCTATAGTTTTAGGGCCCCGTGTCAGCAAAATATCCTGGCAGAAAGCATGTGGTGAAGCAATACTGCATAGCCCATGATGACCTTGCAGGAAGGGGGAGGGGTGACATGGAACAATATAACCTTCAATGCCACATAGCTGATGGCCTGTCACAGCAGTAACAGTACATTTAGTTCTTAATCCACTGATGACAGTAATGTGCTCATGATTTAGTCAGTGCTCCTTAGTGCCAATAGATGAAAATGAAGTCTTCAGTTATGTGCTTTCTAATGTGCCCACCAGATGCATATATACGTGAACAGTGATGGTGTTAAGATTTTCCCAACCCATATAACTCAATAAGTCAATATTTTCTAAATGACCTGTATTTGTATTTATATTATATATCATGACAAATTGAAAGTCCATTACACACCAAAGAATTTTAAAGCAACAAAACTGATTTTTAAAAAAGTCACTAGTGTGATTTCACACTCACTTGGCATACGATCTTTGACAAGTACAACTTTGGCTTATCTCAAAACTTAATATATTCATTATTAAAATGTTTCTTTGTTTTTGACCAATGTAGTTGGATACAATCAAAAGAGAGAACAGAGTGGAAGCAGATAAATGGTATTGTAAACTTCACATCAATTAGTAACTCACTTAGCTCAGGTACAAATATATTCTTCATATTCCATAGCTCCCATTCAGACAAGGGCTATCCATGAAAGACTGCCTAAACATATACTCTCCTCCTTCCTAGTGTTTTCTTGCTCTCTAGGACCCACTGCAATCTCCCTTGCTTAAGAAGTCAATTTGCAAATAGATCATTGTTTAAGCACAACAGCTTATAAAAGATCACTCAACTGTGTCTACACTATGCTCTTTGACTGGTAAAGAAGGATCAAAGTGACCGTCATAATAGGAGCGTTATACACAATTTTATTTTCTAATAACACAGTTAGAACTAATTAGAAAATTATTAGCTAAGAAATTTTAACTGCCAATGCCAATATGACAGCACAATTTGGGCTGTGAATTTTAAACTTTCGTTCATTTTCCAAGGAGGTCATTATCTAGGGGTACATAGTTCAGTTCTCAACAACTGTAATGTTCCTCTAGAAAGAAAGATAGAAGGAAGTGTAAATAATACAGGGACAGCATGATGGGACAGAATAAAGAATGCAATGTAGGGAATGCACAGTGCAAGAAAATAATCCATAGAGAAGAAAAGGCTAGAATGTCAGTAGAGAATGGAGGTGTTTGATGTGTTTCTATACCTGGTGAAAACACACAAAAAATAGATATAAAAAAGGATTTGGGGTGTGAGGAAAAATAAGCACAAAGAATACACTAAGGTGGAAGCAGGGGGGGTAGAAAGAATTGAACAGCTGTTACTCAGCGGCTGAACATCCCATTCCAATCACAACACTCTTTCCACATTTCCCATCACCCTGTAACCACTATGTCTTTCTCTCCTTCCATTGTTGTTTCTTTGACTCCCCCAAATAAGTACTTAGAGACAACAAACTTTGGTCTCCAGTCAATAGATGATTCCCATCCACCTACCCCTGCAAATCACCCAGCAAATAAGAGTACATCACAGAGCGCTCTTGTTTCCTATTAGACTGACACTGTGAGAGCCAGTTACTTTTATAAGAACCCAAGAGGAAAACAGTAGCCACAGAACCCATTTCTGTATGAAACTATACCCCCCTAAAACTGTCTTTGCCAGTCCCTGGGGGGTGATGCCAAAACAGAATTTCACGGCATATATATGCCTACAAAAAGTCCTTGCCTGTAAAGAAAACTGAAATAGAAACACCTAATAAAGCTGCTCTTGTATTCTCTATAAGCCAGGGACAAAACACTTCTAAAAGCTCAGGCAAGCAATAAGAAGCTAGTGTACATTACATGTGTCAAAGGCATGCTTACCAAATATAACATTCCTTTTGTATTTAAAAATGTGTCAATAAAGTATTTTTGAAAAGAGAATCCTACCATCTACCAAGTGTTACATGTTGCCTATTTTAACATTAATCAAAAGTGATATTTATATAACATCTCAAATAAATCAATACATTGGGATGATGGCTGACATAATACGTTGTCTCATTAGTTGTATTTTTTTGGAAAACCAACATGACATGCTTTGATTTCAACAACATGCAGAGATTTCTGAACTACTTCCAGCGAAACCTAGCCCAGGGCCACAGAAATCTATCAGAAATTATGTCAGGACAGCCTTGGGTAAGACGAGCCAGGAATCCCCTCATTAAGAGAGTGTCTGCTGTTGAAATATTTTTATCTTTATGTTGGTGAAAAATATTTCTGGAACACACAACAATTCTCCTCCTTTATTCATGGAAAATTCCTATCTTCCACAAGAGCAGCTTACAAATAAAAGCCACAGAAATGAAAGACTGTTTATGTGCAGTTAAACACACTTGGGATCTGTACTGAGATACATATACCTAGCATGAGTGCCTAATTTGACAAGGCTGTGTATACTATCTGTACTGGGGAAAAGGTAGGTTATGAAAACAAATCAAACCCACAGAAGAAAATAGGTTTGTCTATTACTCTCAAAAGGGCTAAAACTCAGAAGTTACTTAAATTTAAAATTACTCTTGCAAGTCAGAAAATACTAGATTCCCAGCAAGAACCAAGATAAGGACATGATAGTCCGTGGGCACAGGTGACCGAATCAGATCATATGTTCCTCATATCAGATCCTTCCCATGCAATAAGGTAAGAGGATATTGAAGAAGCTGAAGTTCATAAACTGACCAAAGGAGAAAAAAAAAAACCCACTAAATTTCCTTTTGAAAGGGAATACTATGATTTATATGTATTATATTTGTATGTGTGCGTAGGTGTCTGACTGTTTGTATACGTACCACATGCATACAATGCCCATGGAAGTCAGAGGTGGCTGTTCCCCTGGAACTGGAGTCACTGGCAGTTTTGACCTAACTGATTCCTATTGGAATACAGCCTAGGCCCTCTGCAAGAACAATAATTACTCTTAGTTGCTCAGCCATCTTCCAGCTCCTATTGTGATGGGGGGATGGGGAACAACTTCTAAACTACAAGACAGGAGTTTAGAATAGTAAGTGGTAAATAAAAGAGAGTAACAATTTTATTAGATCTGAGTATAAAATCACAATCTAGAGGTCAAAGTAGCTGCTTTTCTTTTGGTCAACATCTGTCATGACTTCAAACAGAAAAATAAACCCTGAATTAATTCATCTGTTCCAAAATCTACCACAATAACTCACTCTATGTGACCCACACACATCACCTCTCATCATCCAGTGGTTTAGCTGCCCCTTTACTGGGAGTTGACCCTCAAAGTGAATATAGCAAACATTTTCATGAATATCTGAGTAAGAAAGAAGTTATGAGAAATGTAAATTGTGGTGAGATTCAATCTGAAATATTTGTTACTCATGAAAATATAGTTCTAAACTGTTCCTAAATAGATGAGAAATATTATCTTGGAGCCGTGCTTGGTGAAAAGTCCCAGTGTAAAGAACTGAAGGTTCTGTACATGTTAGTAAAACTCTCTGTGCTACATTCTCTCAGCTTTTGATGTAACTCCAAAACAGGCCCTGTATAGTGCAGTATAGGCTTATATATGGTTTGTTTTCAGATTTATAGAACGACAGGGATTTGTAGGCTTTAATAAATTCCCAGCTATACTCACACAAGATCTCTTTGCTCCTTACCAAACAGGAAACAAACAATAACGAGCTGCTAACGTGACAGAGTCTTTATTTGTTATGGCAACATAGAACAGAAAATCTCTACCTAGGGACTTTGTGATAATCATGAAAATGGGGCCACTAGTGCTTAGTATCCTTTAGCACTGGACCATCTCCACAGTCAACTTAAAGTGAAGGACAATACCCTGTCCTATAAATAATGCATGCCTTCACTTCTCAAGTACCTATTGAGGGCTGGCATCAGATCTAGTGCTGTGGGGTCTTCCACAGCTACACCACACAGGAATTGGAGGATTAAGGAAAGCTAAATAGGAAGAAACAAAGAAGAAAAAGCAGAAAAATTACATACCTATTCACCTTTATTTTATTGAAGTTCTGATGATGACTGTGCTAATATGATAAAGGAGTTGCATAAGCCCAGTAAGCTTTAAATACTTAGAGATTGTATAGAATATATATTTTATACTGAATAGATTATATCTTAAAAACAAATAGAGGAAAATACAAGCTATGTTTTACAGGAGAGTTTAGACTGAAGTGGTATCACATTCAAAACAGGGTGTTTTGGCATGTATTTACTGACTGTCATGCAGGTGCTAGGCTTTGTGCCATGCTCTGAAGACACTGAAATGTTATCATAGCTGCTATCTTATAACTTCAGTGATATCAAATTGGCATAAGAGTAAGAAACCATAATTAAACACTGAAACTAACAAATGTGCAATGACAAATTGAGATACAATTTCAATAAAGGAAGCATTAGCAAAGGAACCTGTCTTTGACTAAGGTAACTAAGAAAGGAAGATCAAGAAAAAAAAAATCTGTGAAAATTAAACACAGGCTGAGAACTATGGCGTATGTGTAAAGTAAGCAGAGGGTATAAGATCTGCTTTATTGAAGATAATGAACTATAGAGAAGCCCCAGGACAGAGGGAGATTAGTACTGCCATTTAGATCTTTTAAGTCCCTGGAAGGCTCAACGCTAAAGGATTAGTCCTCAGCCTATGGCACCACTGGAATTATGAGGCACTACAAAGTGGGGTTTGTTAGGATATTGAGGTTTTTACCCTTGAAGGGATTATTGACACCCCAGCATATTCTTGTCTCTTGATTTCTGTTCACCATGAGGTTAGCAGCTTCCTTTACCACACGTTTCCATCATGATGTACCATATTGTCCCATGTCCCAGGCACAACTATGAGCCAGACTAAACATTTCTTCCATTGGTTAATTATCCATGTAATCTGCCACAATGACAAGAAGCTAACACAAATATAAAGGTAACAGAAGGACAGGAGAAGAGAAAAGAAACTATCAACACACAAGAAAAGGACAATTAAGGCAAACTGTAAATAGTAAGTGATGGGTAGTTCCAGAGGACTCTGCCCAGGGAAGAATACCAGGATCTTCTAATACATGCAGCATTAACACAGTCTTACTGTTGAGGAGAAATTTCTGTGTAAATAAAGCAAATATCTATTCCTGGAAGAATGAATGGAGAAAGGAGGGTAGATTGGGAGGGCACACAATTAGGCCTTAAGCGACAGTTAAATCAAACCCTGAGAACAAAGAATAACAGTCACCCTCCTGCTGCAAGGTGGGGGCACAAGTCTTTAATTCCAGCACTTGGGAGGCAGAGGCAGGCGGATCTCAGTGAGTTTGAGGCCACCCTGGTTTACAAAACAAGTTCCAGGAAAGCCAGGACTGTTATACAGAGAAACCCTGTCTTGAAAAAACAAAACAACAAAAACAAAAACAAACAAAAAACAAAAACAAAAACCACTAACACTCCTGAAGGTCCAATTGCTGTCATCAGGCCCTGGGCCATACAAAATATATCTGATACAAAAAGGTTCCCTGGCCATGTTATTGAACAAACAAGCGGATAAAACTGGCAAAAAGAAAAATAGCATTCTGTGGCAAAAGAGAATTTTGAGACATCTTGATGCTGCAATTTGAATGTGAAATGTCTCACACCAGCTCCCTTACTTCAACACTTGATATGCATTTGGCAGCACTATTTGAGGAGGTTACAAATCCTTAGTGGGAGGCAGGCTGGCACAAGTGAGACACCAGAGAGAAACATTGGGGCTTTATATGATAACCTGACCACATCTCTGTCCATTCTGGACGCCAAGTGTATACAAGGCATGACCGCCCAGCTTCTGGTTCCTGGCATGATGCCTTTCCTTTGACGGATTCTTCCCACCGTGATACAGTGTATCTGTGGAACTGAGAGGCACAGTATGTACTTTCTACCTTAAGTTCCTTTTATTGGAATATTTTATCACAGAAATGAGGACAGAACTAAGATACTTGGAAGCTAAAACATTCTCAAGACAACGGTCATGCCACAACGCAGAATTTCACAGACATTATATTAAGAAGGAAATAAATACAGTTATAATTTGTCATAGTAATATAAACTACAGTTTGGGATGTTGAAATGCAATAGGATTTGAACAAATCACAAGTGAAACATATGTGTGCTCCTAGAAGGTAACTTGGACTAAAACATTTAGGTCATAGTACTAGTTCATGGATCACAATATTCCTACCACCTGAGGCAATAATAGTTATACACAAAGAGTAATCAACATGTAAAAATTTCAATTTCACTTTAGTAGGTCTAATATTAAATTAAATGGGTTTTCTATTTTACAAGACCAGTCAATAAAAGAAAAGTGGACAATGACCCCCTGCTTTGCTTTGAGAATTTGATAAATAAATATTGACTTCAGTAGTGATTTTCTCAAACACTTTAATCAATAGGATGGGCTTTATTAAAGAACACCTAAATATGTACATATATATTTTTGTATACAAATGAGGATATTCCTAATATTAAAATCAAGAATTGTTCAATGTCCCATTGCCAGTGGGATTCCTTGGTCTGTCTGTAGGAGAACTTCATAACTGCCTCCACTTTCTAAGGGGCACTATTTCTAAGGTACACTATTTTAACACTCTAGATTATGTTTTTTCCTAACACTATCATTATTTCCGAGTCCTCACTGAACACCAAGTCATACTGTGTCAATTCTGTGACATGGATATTACCAGGTGACCAAACCTCATGTTCTCAAAGTTATCCTTTATTATTAATTATTTATCTTCTTAGATTCTTTGAAAAAATCTCAGATCTTCCCCTTATGCAAGTATTTATACAGGTTTTCGAGCAAACATCTACCAAGAAAAATGTAGCCTAATTATCCTCCCGAGCTGACTGAATGTCACTTCCCCAGCAAGGCCTCTGATTATTCACTCTAAAGCAGGCAGCAGCCTCCCTGGTCACACATTGCTCCCTTCCCTAGTACTACTAGTCAATTCACTGTGTCTATGTGTTTAATCTGCCTTTCTCAACATAGTGTAAGTCCCATGAGGAAACATCCATGCCCATTTATCTGCCCAGAGCAATACACAGATTCCAAACTTAGTCAATGTTTATTTGACTAGTGAATGAATGAATGTTGGCTCAGTAGCTAATAAAAAAAATCAAGTGGGATGGAGAAGAAGAATAAATATGTATTGTATTCATCATAAAAAAATGGTCTGTAAATGACCGCCATTTAAAAAAATAACCAAAAGACTCTTTCTAAAGTTTCTAAGAGGATACCATACAACTACCAAGTATAATGCTTTTTTAAAAAATAAGTAATATGGCTAAATTTCAGAGTGCTATCTGAGAACTCAGTCTAAATCTATCTAGGAAAGTCAATCTAAATCTCAGGACAATTCCAAATGAAAACCATGAGGGAGAAGTCTCAAAAACAAAAACCATACTAAACAAAATTACTTTCATATGTACAAAGATTCAATATCACAAGTAATGGGGAAAATATCAATAAATACAGGATGGATGAAGACATTCAGTATTTCAACAAGTATTTTGTTCACTATTTTAAGTGCAGGCAACAGAAATAAGAAACAACAATTTAATATAAATTATTTTCTAAGGAGCTTTAGAGAAAAGTCAGAATACAAAAATTTTCCAACATTTATGCCTAGGAGAAATGAAAATATATGTAACCAAAATTTATCATTTTAAGCAATTCTTAGTAAGAACCAACAAAAACAGCCCTTGAGTTCCACAGAAACATACACATTGTTAAGGAATAATTCACTGCATTGATTATTTGGGAGAGGAATTATAAGAAGAAAACTAGGTATTTGTGACCTCAGGAGTTAGAATCCACAAAGAGCCCATGTGTGGAAGCAATGTGATACAGAGAAGGACTAGAGAGACTGGTCCTGAACCCAGAAGTTCTGATTCTGAAATGTACACCAGTTCAAAACAATACAGTTCTTTCATTTTGTAAGCCTTCTTGAGCTCCAGGTGTCACAGTTTGGAACAAAAAGAAATAAACAAAACACAACAGTAATAGCAAAAGACTCCATTGTGTCTCCTCTCTTCCTCCTTCTCCTCCTCTTCCTCCTCCTCTTCCTCCTCCTCCTCCTCATGGTCTTCAAAGCCTCTTCCATTCTGAAGACTACAGAATGACACTCAAAAATGAAATGTGCCTTTCATACAGAAAAAGAAAAAAACATTTAAAAAACTCCATACACTATCTCTACTAGAACGTATTTCCTTGCCTGCTACTTCAAGTTCATACTCTGTAAGTATGCAACCAGTTGTGAGCACTCAGTGTGGCCCTTGTCTGGAATTCCTGACTCAGGACTGAACCATACTGCTCCTCAAGCTAAAGTCAGCTAAAACAATGGTGAACGGATACCAACAGAGGACACTCCTCCGTGCACTGCAATCCCCTTGTTAGGCTGCCCAATCGCTCCATTACATAGTAGAGTGACTGACAACAGCATCTGTCCTTTGTTTCTGTATTTCTTTTGAAAACATTGACCTTGAATGAACAGACATTTTATCCAACAAATGTAAACTACACCAATGTGGAGAGTAAGTTAATCACCATTAAAGATAAGTAATTACTTGATAGAATAACAATATAATCTTTACAAAGTTAGATTGTTAGCCTTTGGTATTTGTCTTCTTAAAACACCATTTTTTCTTTCATGACTCATATGCCCTACACAGTCCTTTCAGATAACATCAGATTCGAAACAGTGTCTGATACTTCAAATCATAATTTCATGAAGTAGCCATGTTTAGACAATGGTATTAGAACAACTCTATACAAATCCCTTTACAGAGGCAATCTTGATAGCTGTTTAAACTTAAAAGATGATCATAACCCAAACGGCTTATCCAAAAATTTGATGAAAAAGAAAAAAAATCACCAAAAATACTTTATGCAGAGTTTAGAAAGGACTGCCTTATGAAACATGAGATGGCAAACTTCAGATTTACAGGTTATATTTCTTTGATTAATGTCAGAACAGCATCTTACTCTTTCTGTGTATCAGAATTAACATCATGGCCACAGCAGATAAGTCTTCTGAAATCAGCATAAGATGAAATCTCTAAAATAATAGTTACCAAATTCTGAATATGTTTCATCTTTAACAAATAATACAACTTTCCTGACTTTGGTCACTTTGTATTTCTTGAGTCTAAATTAAAGGTTTTTTCTTTTCATCTTTTATCCCATCTGGGCCCCTATCCCGAAGGATGGTGTACACACATTCAGGGTGCATGTTACCCTTAAACTAAATTCTCTCTGAGGACATTCTTGCAGACATACCCAGAAGTTCACTACCCTAGTCTGCTAAGAACTTCTCAGCCCATAAAACTGACAATCAAGATTAGCCATCATATTGCCTAAGTGTCTACACCACAAGTAATAAGATATAATGTAGAATTGATGCCATTCATAGGAGCAAATTACACAATAGAACTCTTAGAAAAAAAAGAAAACTAAACAACAACCAGAAAAACCTGCCTGCTAGCAATTAAAATCTGTTTATCTTCACTCCTCCCTTTTGCCTCCTCTCTTTAGAGACTCTACGAAACATCTTCTGAGGCACTGGAAATGGACTCAGAGGTAAGATGTCATTTAATATTTCATTTCCAACTATTTTGTGGTTTATTTTGTCCTTGTTTTGAGACACGGGTTGCTGTGTCTTTTTATAACAAGTCATTTTCATTGGATAATCAACCTTACATTGCTCATCTCCTTCGGACCTGGACATTCTTGGGGCACACTTGGGCTTCACATGGAACACAGCTGAGTCCCTTCACAACAGCAGAAATAAGTTTTCAGGCTTCTTTGGGAGAGCCACCAGGCATCTATGTTCAGAGTGGATTCTGCTGTCTGGCAAGTTGGGGCAGTCCTTCCTCTGATCATCTAATTTCTCATAAATTCTAACGGTTTCTATCCCCACAAGAGTCAGCCTGTGAAACGTGAGGGTTTTTCTCTGATATTTTTGCATAATTTGTTACCCAGCCTCCTGCATTTTTCTTACTTGTAAATTAGTAACCAGTTGAGGCTTTTAGGGACCATCTTCAGATCTCGGCAGATTTGTCTTTACATCTGGCCCTCTAGCACTCTGCCCTGTAACCCTAACTACCCAGAATCTGGAGAGCTGCTGACCCGGGGGTACTACCAGATTTGACCGGCATTTTCTACCAGGTGGCACTCACGGTCTGACAGTCATACCTCATCCATGCATCACATGATTTGCTTTGCAGTTGATTCAACCAGAAAGAGAAGAATTATTCTAATACTATTAAATGGTCCCTCTTAAGGCATAGAAACAAGTACTAAGTAAACACAACAGAAAACGATGATGATGATGATTATGATGATGATGATGATGATGATAATTTAAAACAGGCCAAGAGAAGAGGAGAAACTAAATATCCAACTTAGGGGAATGAATATTATTCCCTCCAAGAATAATGTCTGTCACACAGTACACACATAATAAGTGCTATATACTGAGTAAATACACCTTACAGGTAGCTCGTAATTTCTTATTTTGTTGGCATGAAATTGGAAAGGATATGTTATCAAACAAAATAGGAAACACCGCAAGCCTGAACTGTCCAAGCTGAATAATTGATTCCATTTAATATCCCACACAAATATTTCACAACTGTGCCTGTGATGTTTCTCTTGCCAACTCCAGAAAGACTTTGCCCCTGCTGCATGACTCACCACACAGCACCTTTACCCCGGATTTTAACTTCCTATAAATGAGATACGGAACAACTGATTTCTTTAAAAAATGGAGTTTTTTGGAATCACCAATTTTTTTTACAGCTTTAGTAACTCTTTATGCAAGATGAAAAATTATAAAATTAGATAATTCATCAAAATATAAGATAAATAAACCATTAACAAGATTATTTTATGTTTCATGAATTTTGTCTTATTTTATAATTTTAAAATTTTACTTAGATACTATAAATTATAAACTCATAAGACCAGTATGTCTTTAGTTTTACTTTGTTTTGTTTTTTGAGATGAGGTTTATTCCATAGCGCAGGTTGCTCCTGCCTCTTGCCTAGCTTGGAAAGTGCTAAGAATAGAGGTATATACTAACATTCTTGAACTAACATTTTTTTCTAGTCAGAATTACTTCTATCATGATTCAGCAGATTCATGTATTCCTGTTTTCTAGTTAATATTCACAGGACTTACTCAGATAATAATAAAATACAAGCAGTCATCTTGCCTCATGAATTCTGAACTAAAATAACCTTGAAATTATATCACAGCTCTACCCATTATTCATCTTCCCAAACTTCTGTTTCCTAATCTTAACATAGTGATAACCATAACTATCAAAGGAGATGCAGGAAAGATTAATGAGCAAATACATGCAAGGCAGCTATCAGAGTTCCTGGCACTCAGGTTTTCACCTTACTAAGGTTGACATTATTCATCTACAGAGAGAATTCTTGTGAAAATGCCAGACTTATTTTCTGTTATCGAACATGAAGGCCCCTCTTCAACAATGCCAAGGTATCACCTCCAGGTTGCCCTAACACTACTGATGGATTGATATGGCTAAATGAGTGGGTGGCTGACTTTCTGAGTAATCAGAAAACAATCTGTTTTCCATAGAGATACAGTAGAAACAGAATCAACAATAGGAAGAGGAACCCAAGAAGTGTTAGGCTGGGAAACTAATAGCATTGTAATCCCTGCTCCACCATTACCTCTGTTGCTTTTCTTATCCTATTATTTTATTCCTTTCTGCTTTCTTGCACCATTTTCTCTCTCTCTCTCTCTCTCTCTCTCTCTCTCTCTCTCTCTCTCTCTGTGTGTGTGTGTGTGTGTGTGTGTGTGTGTGTGTGTGTGTGTGTGTCTCCCTTTGTTTAAATTTTGAGACAGGGTCTCACTGTGTAGCTCAAGGCAGCAGCAAACTCACCATTCTCTTGTCTAGCCTGCCAAGTGCTAGATGGGACTTCAGGTGAGTGTCACCATGTCTAGCCCCACTGGTTTCCTTCTGTTTCTATTAGGCAGATTATATAATTCCACCTGTAAATGAAGGCAATAATCACTCTATGTGTTGTTAAGATTCGCTGAATTGTTAAATATCAAGCCTGTGGTATTCATTCAGTAATTGCTGACCCAGGACAGTACAGATAGTAGATTGAAACGAAGAAAGGCATTAAGGAGAGGATAGTGGAATAAAACAAGGTGACAGATGCTAAGGTGAGTCAAGAGAAGGAATCATAAGAATGCATTTTATTATTCCTCCTACCCAAATGACATCAAACAAAGATCTCTGAGAAGGTCAAATATCCTTGTTTAGAAATGGCTTCTAAGGCATAAACCAAACTGAAGGCTGACCCAATTTGGAAAAGTAAAGCACGTATAATATTTTAAGCCATTTTAATATGCTATGGGAAAGCCAAATGTTGAAATCACTCATGGCCTTAAAAAGGTCCTGAATAATAATTTTCACAGCTAGGAAAAAAAAATCACAAAACTATTTCAGTGTTATTCTAAAAATTAAAAAGAATATAACAAATGTACTACCCATAATCATCATAATTGTAGATTATCAAATTCTTGGAGTATCAAATTGCAAAGAAGATCAAGCTAGCTACAGATGATGAATCACACTGTTGTTGCTGTGCTTGAAGTCACAAGCCTGCCAGTTTCTGTCCCGATCTGATGACACTGCTATTTCTATTGTAACACCACCTTCCTTGTGTATAAATGCGGACTAATTTCCAGTCATTATCATGGGACTGCTTTAATGACTGGTTCAAATTACAACTGTGGTCAACATTATCCACAGGTCAGTTTGTTCTCCAAGCTACAGCTGTCAGTAGACTCTGCAGATTCTGCCTGAACTCACATCTCTCACTTATTGTCATTACATAAATGTTACATGCATTTATGATCAGCTCTAAAAGCTGGAATCCAACCAGCTAGACACACTCATTTCAACAGAGTATGATGGGTTAATTAAAAAACCAGACCACTTTTCAGAGTGATTTCCACAAACAGTCAATACATTTTAGTCTAATCCTTTCACGCTTGATGATAAGATTAAAGCATGCTAAACTTGAAACATTTCCTCAATCAAATTCATCATATTTACAAAAATCCAGAATGCAAAGTTAATGTTCTCTGTTGGAGCAAGGCTTGGGGCATAGGTCTACTTGGTGATGGCAGAAGACAGAGAAGGAAAGAAAGAATTGCAATATCACCAAGGCTAGCTCTGTCTGTCGTTCCTATATCCCTGGTGACAATCTTTGAAGTCCAGAATGTAATCTTCCCCAAGATTTTCTTAACAGCTCATGTTTTACTGCCAAGTCCTATCAATCTGGCAAGTTAGATGAGAGCTTTAATCACTAGAGAAGATGGGGGAGGGAAATGAACCAAATCAACTGATTTTGTCTTGATAGTCTATTTAATCTGCATAGTGAGTAAGCATAAGTGTTCTCATAAAATGTAATTAAGTAATAGTTTGTCATTTCTGCTTTTTGTTAAAGGAAGGGCAGTGTCTAAAATAAATTACACATTTGTCCTAAGGAGGAGTGGGAAAGATAGTTACTAAGGTAATAATTTGCAATTACCACCTTTTGTTTTTAACAATAATCCATGCTTTAGCAAAGAATATATGGTATACAGAGATTAGTACAATAAAATGCAATTCAAATAAAGTTTTTGTAGAGGCTTTAGGGAAACACAGCTCATCGATAATATAGAATGTTTCCTTCAGGATACAGAGTTACTGCCATGTTTCCATTTCTTCTTGTCAAAAATCAATGTCATGCTGGGCTCTAATGAATGGCCGCTTGCCAACTCCACTTCAAGTGGCTGAAACTCATCATTGCTTCCAAACCCACTCTAGAAAAGTAATTAAATAACTGGTCTTGCTAAGCTTGTGATTGGATTCAAATGTATACTCTAAGTAAGGCTCAGAAAGCATTCTCACATAAGAAAAGCAGAGTAGCTACTTGTGCTACAGCACAGCCAAGTTGTAGGAACAGACACACCAGTCAATTATTAGTTACATACTCACACCTGCTGTCTGTCAAGTTTCAAACCCCCTAGGTGTGAGATTTAGTCAAGGCAAATAAACTGAAGGAGAACCAGCTGCAAAACCTGACTGTGTCCTCATATGATAATTAAAAGGAAAGCATGGACCATGTGTTTTATATATAACAGTTTCATTATTTCATGCCAGTGATAGTTCCATTTTCTTTTAACAGATTGGTAATACTGTCAAGTCTATTATAAAGGTAGCTATTCATGGGTCTGGGCTATTGACCTAATTTTTACTGGTAATTTATCCAATTACCTTTAGTAATTTTCTCCCTGAAGCATAATAGTCTAATGTTAGAAAAATTAAACAATATCATTCTCATTCCAGACACTTGAGTCTCTGGCATAATGTCCTGTTTATTAACATTACCTTAGACAACAGACTTAATCAGGCTACATGTCTTTAAAAGACAGAGGTATTACAAATAATACCACAAGCCTTCAAAATGTGACACAGTAAAAATAAATGAGCATATTGGACACAAATACAGTTCTAGGACTGACTCTCAGAAATCATTTTTTTACATCTGGATTGTACTAACTTTTTTTTCAGAATTCTCTCTGCAACTCCACCTAGATACACGTGTAAAGCTGTGTGTTTCAGAGGTCCTTTAACACTTCAAAGTTTTTTAAGATCTCACAGCTGAAAGGGTACAGATTTATCTCCATATGCATATACACATTATGGTCAAAACTTCAGCCAGAGAGAAATTAAAACCAAGGCCGGGTGTAGTGGCACATGCCTTTGATCCCAGAAATCACGGAAGCAGTAGGAGGCAGAGCTCTGTGAGTTTGGGACAAGCCTAGTCTACAGAGGACAGCAAGAATATGTAGAATGACTGATTCTTGTTGTTGTTTTGCTTGATTTAAATAAAAAAATAAAATAAAATAAAATAAAATAAAACCAATCTAACCTACTTGGCAAGAAAGAACTTAAGCCTCAAAATGCTTTCAATGATGTCATATAACTAACTGCCCAAGTGCTCTTCCTTATGGAGCCTGCTGTTGTTAAGTGGCAGGGACTTAGTGGTTTAACTTTTATTTCTGTGCCATAAGTATCAAGTATTTACTTAATACTCATAAAGTACAAAGCAAATACTTTCCCACCACAGAGGGAAATACCAGATTTCCTGTGTCTTTAGATGATTTATGAAACAACAAAATGAAGTAAACACACTTTAATGGAAAAAAAATGCATTTTACAGTTGCTGAAAAGCGGTATTTGCAGGTCTTGCTAAGATAGTTGCAGCCTCTAGCAAAAACATGTTGTTAAATTTTAAAATGTCCAAAACATTATATGTGAAATGATGATTCACCTGACCCCACCATGGAAAATGCCCTTAACCAATCTATGAAATAGCTTTTCTTTCCAGATCATGAAGAATTATTCACTCAGAGGCTTCCATCATACAGCTGATTTTTTTAAATGGAGGTGAAAATGAAAAAAGAATAATTCAGAAAATAAAATATTGGTTTCCAGTGCCATAATCTTTTGCTGAATGTGCTTTAGGGGAACAGAGACAGAAACAAGAGAGCAGAGCAAGGACAGGTGTGTGTGCTCGGTCATCAGTCAGTGCAGCAATAAATCAGCCCCTTTAGATGCTGATTTTAACCCAGTGAAGCATGTCAGCTTGGAGCAGGAAACCATCCCTTCCAAGTTTATTTATGACAAAGCACTCCTAACTGCAGTCCAATTTGTTTGTGGAATTGCAGTCGTTCTGATTCAACTAAACAATAAATGAATCTGCTGTTTCTCACTCCAACTTCAGAGTGTGAGCGAAAACAAAAGGGAACAATATTTTAACCAGCCAGGGGTGCAGTTAGGGGAACAGTGGGAAGGCAGCTTTCCCCGTGGGGAAAAGTGCCCCCAGGATAACAAAGCACAATTCATTAACCTGAACCACCCCTGCCTGGACTTTTCTCACCAGCCTTATTTCGCCCAGTGACTCATTCACACCACACCAATGAGCCTGCTGAGAGCTTTTCTCTAGCCCCCTCAGTTCTGGGGGCCTCCTCTCCACAGACTTCTGGGAACCTGTATGGCTGCTCTGAGTGGTTCTCCAACTCAACCGAAGCACACATGAACATAACATCGTGTTGTTACTAAATGGAACAAAATTTGGGAGGCTCAAACTGCTGCGAACATGTTATAACAGCCAGAAAGTACTGGAGTAAATTGATAAATATTCCTCTACTAATTAATGAACTCTTGACATTGTTACTGCCTGGTGCTCTGGTAATAGTATGTCTTGATTTGTTACGTTTCCTAAGTAGTCTCTAGCAACAAAAGGCAGAACTTAACGTTTGTTCTGTCACATTAAGATGCTTTCTCTGCACTTTCTTGGTGCCTAAATACATGCTTTATTGTTTTCACCCAAGAAAACAGTGATTGCCATTTGAAGATACAAGTGAACTTTTAAAAACGTAGAACTGTGCCCTGGATACTAGTCATTTCATCATCCACAAGTAGTTACTGTTCTTCACATTAAACATTCATTTATTATACTTCAAATTATAAATTATCTATTGGGCTAAAAAAAAAGTTGTATATCACTAGCAATTACTTCTGTACGACTGCTGTGGAATGAAAAGCCACGGGTATAACTGGCCAATTGTAAGGGAGGCACCGTCCTGTAAATACACACGATGCTGGAGTTGATGGCTTGCCTGGATTGGGTATCTCCACAGCACTCTTACATTCATATGTGCTGAGCTGCTTTTCTCCATGACAGGAAAGTCACACATAATGCTTTCACGGAGTATTTACATAATGCCTCTACAGATGTGAAGCCATCCAGTGGAGGGAAGACATATTCCTGCTATATTTCTTCCTTACATCTAAAATGGCAACGCTGTTACGTCAGCTCTTCCTACATGAATTTTGTGCCCAAATATTAGAACCTGCCTGATGGGCTACCTTGTAAAACTCTCTCTTAAAAAAAAATATTCTGCTATCTGTGAAAACCAAAGGAGTCAATCCAGAGGGAAAAAGGGGTTTCTCAGCATCTTCCAATCATTATATCTTAAAACCAATCAGTGTGAAAAAACAAACAAACAAACAAACAAAAAATCAATCAGTATGGACTATGCAAGCCCAGACCAGTAGCATATTTGAAATGAAGATATCAGAGACCTGCAAGTGGGTACCAGGCCATATGTACATCTATGGGTGTGAGTGCATACGGGGCACATCCAAGCAAATGAGTGTGTGCAGATTGAGGCTATTTATTAGAAAGATACCAATGAAAAAAATTAAACTGGGCAGTATAAATTCCACAAACATAAATGATAATGGAAGATAAACAACACCCTCACCAGCATCATGTACATATTTGAAGCAACTATCTTGATTTCAGAAGATAAATTCTAGTGGACATAGCCACAGAAAAAGGAAAAGAGACCAGGAATAAATAGGAATGGAAGACAGGAGAGGAACGGAACAGAAGTCTCCAGTGAATATGCAACTCCAATCTTATATTAGGCACAAAGCCAACACTAAAGTGGGGCTTCAAACATTTAAATTTCAATTCTATTTTTGAGAACCTGTGAAAAGAAAAGTCTATTTATGATTAGTAAAACTGGCATAATACACAGATAATTATTCAGAGATATCTTTTGCTGTCATTTTAGATGCTTGCATTTATTTTTTTTAGGACCCAAGCATTAGAAAATGGTTTGTCTACCCCACCGAAAGTGTACAAGTTTTGCTGGGAATTGTATTTTAGGAATTACTAGGCTCCAAGATTGACAATGTCAATATTCATAACAAGTAATATTCAGTTACTGTTATATGCAATGATTGATCTAAAAGTATAAAAAGCATAATGAGTTGTTTTTTTTAATTTTTATGGATTTTACTAAAATTGCCTGGTCTTGTTTCTATAAATGTTTCCAATTTTATCACAGGTTAAAAAAAAAAGAAATGTTGCAGGGAAAGAAGAGGCTTGTAATAAAGAATACTAACAAGGGTCTCAGAATTTTTACAGAGATTAGAAACAAAATCCATTATTCCTATCCTCAAATGACCAGGGTGGGCTCTCCAGAACATGTGAAAGTGGGCTAAAAGGGAAGCTGGGTCAGACTGCCATGAAGAGACAGGCAAGGCCGAGGCCAAGAAGATACCTAATATCTGAGTAGGGAATCCCTCAGTAGAGTTAAATTATGTTTCAGAAACACTTTATAAAGTAATTGGGGTCAACGTTTGTTAACAAAGGATTACAAAATACTTCTAAGTGTGTGCCAGGCTCTAAAAACCTGTTATAAACAACTTTGCAGTGAGAGAATTTCTTGAAGCCAGGCAGTTCATGGAATTAAGTGGGGCAGTCACAAGCTGAGCAGGACATTGCTAGCTCAGCCAGTTAGAATGGCCCCACAGCAAAGGAATCTGCAAGGCAAGCCTGTGCCAACATTTTAACAACACAGTTCACAAGTCGTGGGTGAAGCATACTGATGTTTTACAGTCAAAGCCATTGCTGACAGTATCTAACCCTACACAGCAAGCGCAACAACAATTAATTAAGATGTTTAAGTTGTAACAAGTTGCCTCTCATTTGAGTTAATCAACACCCACACACCCATCTTCTCCCTCATCTTCATTACCACCATCCCAATGCCATCAAATCCCAACACTGAAGGCAATCAGAAATGACAAAGCCACATAAATCTCACCCTGATAGCATGTTAAACTAGTTCTTTTAAGCAGGAATTTGGTTTTGTGTTTGTTTGGTTTTGGTTTTGGTTTTCGTTTTCGTTTGTTTGTTTGTAAATGGATGGTGCTCTAAAATTCTTAATATATGCAATTCTGCAAAGGAAAAAATTTACAAATCTGTATGCTAACAAAAATGAATTATGTTACCTTTACCCATCAACTGCCTGTCTGGTACATAGGAAAGGACAACAGAAAGCTGTTTCACAGGTGAGACATGCCTCTGAAACAGGACATTTCACTACCTAATAATGTGTGCAAAGTAATCATTTTCAGAATTACAGTAGACTGTCACAAGCTCAAAAAAAAAAAAAAAACCTTAGTCTGTCCTCAATGTATTAAAATTCTAAAGGCAAAAAGTTAAAAAAAGCAAAACAAGCTACAGAAAACTGCCCACGAAGTACATACATACTACAAATCTATAAATACATGTATATATGTGTACATACATATTTCTTCTGAACAAAATAACCTATCAAAACTAGATTTTACACAGTAAATACACACATAAAGCAAAGAAATAGGATACAGACGTTTATGCATTCTTCATCACCTTATACTCAGATCATATAACCAATCTCCGTTTTAAATCCATGGCCCATGTTAACATATCAGGTACTTCCAGGCTAGTGAAGCATCAGCAATGCTAACCAGCACCTTGCTAACCCATATAACCACCACTGGCAACACGTTTTACAGGGTTCCTTCCCACAGCACTCAAAAGAGGCACCACTCCTGAGGACTAACTAACGTCTCTCCTTTAAAAAGCTCTGCAAATACCACAACTAACGCAAATTAACAAAGCACAACCACAAATTAAATAATGTCATTTACGTGAAGCCACAACGGATTCTGAAATGTGGCACAGGCACCACTGAGGGGCAACATGACGAGGAGTACTTGAAAACATCATAATACAAAGGAGACAGAAGCTAGGAGAGTCCAGGAGAGAAAGAGGGGTTGGGAGTCCACACTTCACAGCCTCAAATGATTCACAAAAAGGGGTTCTTTCCAGAAAAGCTTCCAACAACAATGTCAATAATAATAATAATAATAATAATAATAATAATAATAATAAAATCAAAGTTCTGTTAGCTATATAATCACTGTGATATTACACATTCAAATTTATTATTGTATATGATCCACTGAATTTGTAAATACATGCCATTTTGCCCTAATAAAATTGTGTGAATTATTTTATGTCAAAAATTTCAAGTGAGGAAATGAAAGGCTAGAAAAACAGTGATCTACCCAAGACCTGAAAGACATAGGATACAGACACAAGTGTGGAAGGACTGGAACCAGGGGCTGCAAACACTTCGGTGGGCTGCAGGGGAAACATCCACTTCTGGGTGGCTGGAGCACAGGGTGTCCTTCAGAACTACTGCTCAAACCCAAGTACTTAAGGGAACATGGGACAACGCTTCAAACAGCAGCCTTCTCACAACAGGAGGTTCCTCACCATGGGACAACCTGTAAACTGGCTTTACCTGCATCCTATCGTTTGAAGCCAGTTACCCAAGCAGGATTGCTGGAAACATTAAGTGACTATGCTTTCCTCGACATATTAGAAATCTCCAATGAACAGTACATTCCACAGCCTCTCACTTTAAACAACTAACTATGAAAACTTTACCTGTCCAAAAAGAGAATGGAGCAGAGAGATTTGTACCAAGCACTACATGTGGTCTGTCTGGTATGTGAGGGTTACCATCTATTCTTTCTCCTTATTTAAAGTACTATTTTAATTAAGTTTATTCATATAGAAATATTTATTTAACAGGTTATACCCAGATATGAAATGACAGATGTATGTAGATTTGTTTTTAATCCAAGCAGACTAAGCATCCATATTGGTAAGTGACACATAAATGACCCCCCCCCCCCAGTTTTAAGTGAAAATGTCTGAATCTAATATTCAAACACCATTTTCATAATATGTAAAATTCTTATGTGAAAAAAGAATACACTAACATTTCTGACACTGAATTGGTTACAGTGGACTCTAGAGACACATTTCACTGTGTAGTCTATCACTTGTTTGCTTCCCTTATTTTAGTCTGGAAACCAATTCCAAGTGATGATATCAAGAAAATATCCCATTGAAGGAGGATGAAGCAGTGAACTGTATTTCACCATTGTAGATAACCCATGTCATTTTGAAAAAGATATTTCACCAGAGATGTCTGCAACATGTGCACGGCTCCTTCAGCACCACGCTCCTTGGAGTAAAAACTTTAATTTAAAATAGAGTACAGGAGGGGTTTTCTTTTTTTTTCCAAAGGAAACATAAAACAGAGTATCCCTAAAGGAATTCAAGGTGTCTCTTCAATAATTCAACTCTCTATCTGGAATTGCCACATCACAATATCATGTACAAGAATTCTCCGTCTGAGAAAGAAATTTTTAAAATATGTGAACTCTCAAGACAGCCTATTTGCTTTTCCTAAAGGGCACAAACAGTAGCAAACAGTAGTTCCTAAATCATGAGTACAACTGTCAGAGTAGGTCTTTAATGCAGGATTCATTCTACAGATGAGGTGAAGTCACTAGCTTGCAGGTGAGAATCGTCAGCTGCTACTACAATAAACACAACATGCAATTGCATCCCAGACACATACCAACGCATGGTCAGTTAAAATGTTTGTTACTTTAAGATCTTAGCACAACCCAAGTAGAAGCAAACAAAGCTCACATTCTTGTTTCTGTAAGGGAAAAGGCCAAGTAAGATTGGATTTGGTTGGCAGTGTTCCACAGAGTACTCACAAATACCTTCACTGAAAGCAGTCAGAGAGAGTGAGAGAGAGAGAGAGAGAGAGAAAGAGAGAGAGAGAGAGAGAGAGACAGAGACAGAGACAGAGACAGAGACAGAGAGAGGGGGGAGGGACAAAGAGAGACAGAGAGAGCGACAGAGAATGAGAGAGAAGCTGTCTTATTAGAGAAGAAAATAATGAACAGCCATATCATATGTGAACATGTGTGATTCTTCAGTTACTTCATATTAACTGAAACTCAGCCCAAAGCCATCACTCCACAGGACAGATTGATTCAGGTCGCCCGTTACTAAATTAAACATTCTCTGCTTTCACTGCATCTCATTAAACACGCTGCTGCAAGTTTGAATAACTCGGTGCTTTCACTTGCACAGTCACCCATTTTGTTATTGTTTACAGCAACCTAATTTAGCACATAATAATTCGGGCAGCATTAGTTTCATATTACAACTAAGTATTAATTTTTAATATAATTGCATTCGTTCGTCCAACAATAGCTAGTCTATGGGGATTTTACTCCAGTGATTCCTCAATTATTATACAAGGAAAATTCTAATATTTTGAACCTCTCTTTGCCCTACTGATTCATTTCACAATAAATTAAAAACTCATTAGGAGCTTATTTAAACTAGCTTATTTGCTTAAACAATGCAGTGACTGATTACACTGGCACAAAATATGTGGCCTATACATCGTTAAAACTCCCTTTTCCAAAGAATGAGTGGTTTTATAATTAAGCAACGCATGTTTTCCTAGCACAGTGGCATGTAATTACTGGAGCCCACAACTTTGCAATACAGTAAAAAAAAAATCCTTCAAACATGAATAAAATAATAATAAATAAAGGCTGTACCTTTATGTTTTTATCACAACTCTGAATGAAGGTATAACAGAAGTACATTACAAATCAACCAACATGCCATCCTTCAAATGTGGGTGGCCACACAGTAAAATAGACATTCTTAAGAAGATAAAAGATAATATAACTCAAATGAGTAGGTTCACACTATAGTATAAAATGTATCAACAGGCAGAAGGAAGGCCTTCCACTCTGGAAAGTTATGCTTACATAGGTTTGTGCTTAGATTAGTTTCACTCCAAATATAGGCTTCAGCAAGAAACGCATGTTTCAAAGTCTCTATTCCAAAATTCACTTTTTCAACGTTTACATTTGTAGTCAATAGCAGGTAATTAAGTTGGAAAAATGAGTAGAGAGTCATCTGACCCAGGGATCTGTTCACCGACAGTATTGATAACTGTTGGGAGTCTCAATTATTGCAGCTGAGTACGGAGGAAGAAAAAGGAATTCATTCAACAAGTTTAAAGTAGAATCTAGTCTAGCCAATATCCATTGCAGGCAATAGGCATTAAACACCGAACAAAAATCTCTGTCAATATGAAATTCACAATGTAATGGCATAAACTATTCACAAGAAGAACAAGTGCACTAGAGGTTACATACAGACAGAAGTTTACAAAGAAGTCAGAAACTCACAGCTAACAAAGACTAAAGGGAGCAGGATGCGAAGATGTGAGTCTTCAGAGTTTCTGTTATGGGCAAGAATGAATACAAATGTCCTCTAACAAGACTGCATGACTGAGAAGAAGTTGGAGGTGGGAGATCAGAAAAGAAACCAGTGAACTCTTAACTGAAGCCCTTGGATCAGGGCTTCTCAATAAGAACACTAATGATATTCACCCCAGAAGAAAAAAACAGGATCTCCAGTATCTGAGACTTGAGATAACAAGACTACTAAATGACTACCTATAATAAACTGAACAGTAGATTTATGAGGTACCTCTTCCTACAGACTAACATACACGGATCAATGGAGGACTCTCATAATTGAAATGTCCCTGGGATGTGACACAATCACAAGATTCTCAGAGCCTTCATTTATTCTGAGACAAAGGATCCTGTCCAGTTTGGAGAACACTTGGGAGATACCCTTGAAATCTTGAGTCTCTCATTGCTTTAGGCTTTTTGATTGGTTTGACATTATTGAATGGAGCTTGATACTGAAAATGATCTATATTTCCTATGGTTCTCACTTGATAGTCTGATTTTATGTGTGTGTGCAGGGAGGGAAAGCCCACCGTGGGTGGAGCACTGTAAAATGAGTTCAGAAAAGCAAGTGAAGGGCCAGATAATGCATTACCTACCAAGCTATTATCAAGGCATTGATTTACATAATGAAAGAAATGGAAACTACTAAAGGGTTTGGCATAGAGGGTCTTGGAAACTGCCACTGTTATCTTCAGTAAATATTACAGGATACCAAGAGTAGAAAAGAAACACTAGTTAACAGGTTATTAATAATAACCAGTGACATGACACTGTTGAACATGGGAGTGATGGAGGAAGTGCTTCTGTGTATGTGTTTGTCTTACTGGATGATAAATAAAATACTGTTTGGCTAATGAGGCAGCAAGTTAGACAGGACTAGGAGTCAAAGAGGATTCTGGGAAATGTAGTAGACAAGTGGTGATGCAGGCAGGAAGTGACATAGCAAGGAGAGTCATATTTAAGCAAGGAGAAATAGGAAGTGTCCCTTTTCCCCTCCACTCTTCCTCCAGCCGCACAATGTGATCCACTGGCAAGGAGGGACGCCAATGGAAGGTGTCGGATAAGATAAGTCTTATAAAATATATAGTTTTATGGTAATTAAGACTGATCTAACAGATGAGACTCGTAGTCATTGGCCAAGCAGCATTTGTACCAATATGTCTCTGTATTATTTTGTCCAGATGGCGGTAGAACTCAGGATTTTGGCAGAAAGATTTATCATAACATGGAAGGGAATGAGAAATATCTATAGCCTACAGACATATTTAATAGCAAACTAATAGTAATTGGTGATAAAATGAACAGTCATATTGAGAAAAGAACAAAGGAGAAGTCGGTGGTATTGTGTTCAGATTGATGAAGGCAACATGAATATAAAAGATAGAAGAGAGGTACAGCCATAAGCAGGATTATTCTTTTAAGGACCACAGTCTCTATGAGAAAGTGGGCTTGAGGTAGTGTAGGGTTTAAAGGGGAAAAGGCATTGGGGGTTTAGTGGATAATTTTTCTAGTCTTAGTCCTGACTCTGAAGTTTCAAATATGGACTGTTGGTATTGGAAGTTTTCTCGAGAAGATTTGGGGGTTCTCAGGCAAGAGTTTGACATTTTTACTCTTTATTCCAAACCCTAAAAACAAACAAATAAGAGAGTAGGGAGTGTCTCTCTGGTGATTTTCTGCTGGCTAGGAGGATGACTAAGTGCTGTCCTCAGGATCTAAAGAGATACTTGTTGGGTTGACTTCATATAGCAGGAGAATTTTAACTAGATGACTATTGAACGTTGTGCTTGCTGTCCTGCACTCTTGGAGAACTTTTGAAAAACCATTGTTGAAGGACTGAAAGGGATGATTTGGCTACACTGTGAAACAGAGAGATTGTCCCAGACACCATAGAGAGAGAGGGGAAGAAGTAGAGCCCATAGAAAGATCATGATGAGTGTAGAAGGGGAAAGTTGAAGGATATTTCAAGTTGAAAAGTTAAAGGTTGAAGAGCTCTCTAACGCAGTGAAGTAAGGGTGGCAGTGTATGAAGCCAAGGACTGTAGTATACTCACTCAGGTAAAGGAATGCTGGGGGAACTTTTCCAGCAGTTTAGGGTGACAGTGACTAGACGGCCTGATAGGACTGCAGCACACCCATGTATGGTCGCTGAAACAAGGAGCTAATGAGTGCCAAAGGAAAAGAAAGGAGAAAATGGAGGACCAGGTAAGGAATCGCATCTGTTTTGGGATGAAAGGCATAAGGGTTCCTCGCAGCCAGAGCTCCTCCACACTGTGCAGCTGTACCAGCAATAAACAGAACACATGCCTTAGAATCTTGCCCAGAAGAAACCACCTTTGGGTCAGGAAGGCTTCTGGCCACTCAGAAGCCAACCTAAAGGGCAGGAAGTCAGGGCTGATTTAACAGTAGCTCTGAACTGATTCTCAATCAGACAGACCAGAGTCAGAGGGACTAGTTGCAGAGACAAGCAGACTATGAACTTAGTACAAGGAAAATCCAATTGGTAATCGAGAGAGCTACCCAGCACCCTAATATCGGGGTCTCTGGTGTGGAAGCAGCTAGGCTTTCTAGACCATGGGCAGGCACTTCTAATGAAATAGTTCCTGAGGTTGGTAAATGTGGTAAAGAAAAGGCTAAAGCTCCCAGAGATTTGGTGTTCACAGCAGTGTGGAATGAATGGTTAGGCATAAGCCAGAGAGTGAATGTGCTACATCCCAAGCAGAAACATTCCTCTCCAATCCTTTTTACCCAAATCTTCTACATAATCACAAAGGTTAATTGTTTAAAGCAGGCTTGTTTACAGATCACTAGAAACAATTATCAAGTGGGTGAAGTTCCGAGAGCTGGAGTAATTTTGAACTAACCTAAAGAGACACAAGGCTCTTAAAATGCTGCTTTTATCAAGCAGAAAAGGTCTGAAGCAGATTCATTTATTTTCACGTGGCTCAGCTGAGCTGGCTTCACGTATAAATTTAAACAAGTGTATTTCCTTTCCACCTGTCCCTGAACATAGACTAGACTGTATTACTGAAAGCCTCTTCCTGCTTGAAATATGCTCTATTAAATACTTTTCTCCCTATGTCTTGGCTGCATTTTACTGAATACAATTTGAAACCCCAACTCATAGTTCATATCTTTTATTCTCAATGAAATCTGATTAAAAAGAAATCCTTCAGTTTGATTCAGCAAACCATTGTCGAACAGCCACACTGTGCCTGGGGCTGTGCCAAAGAAAGGGGGAATAAAGGGCTTGCTAAGATGATTCAGTGGTGGTTGCTCTTAGAGAGGACCTGTGTTCAATTCCCAGTACCCACATGGTAGCTCACAACCTGTCTGTAACTTCAGTTTCAGTCTATCTGATGCCTTTTTCTGGCTTCCATGGGTACGAGTTGCATGTGGTACACATGTAAATGCAAACTAAACATTTATATACATTTTTTTAAAACATAAAAGAAATCATTTTAAAGAAAGAAGAATTAAAAGACCAATTCCTATCTCAAAATAGCTAATAGGATTGGTTGGAGAGATGGGAAAAGATGAAACAGAAGAAACTTCATGGAAGTAACGTGACCTGAGACAAAATTCCTGAAGCATATAACAGTGAGTGGAGGCCATGAAGAAAAGGAAATGACACTGCTAATGTCCCCGAGACGGCAAGCTCTGAAGGCACTAAGAGTCCACAGTGGTGTGGGATGCTGCAGGCAGGGGTGGGAAGAGTTAAACTATGAAAACAGAGGGACACTGGTGTGAAATGAGTTTCTGTGGTCAGAATGAGAGACAGTGGCAGCCTAGGTATCTAACCTAGAAAACAGAAATGGAGATGCAGGTTTTTTTGCAGGCATTACAGCGGTGAAGCCATTCTCAGTAGGAAAGGTCTCAGTGGGGGAGACCTTTCCTTTAAAATTGCAACAGCTCTCTCATGAACACACAGCTATGCTTCTTTTCATGTTGATTTTTTTTTCTTTTCCATACCACTGACTACCATCTCACCAATCTTAAACACATGTATGCATACAGAACATTTTACTTGTTTTAAAACAATTTACTGTCCTCCTTCATTATAAATAAGGTTCTTGAGGGCAGGGAATTCAGTCTTTCTGTTTGTTTTTTGTTCTTTTCTTCTTTAATAGCTTGTAGGGAGAAACCCTGATTAAGAAGTACCACTGTCCACACCCGATTGGGTGTGGCAAGAGTGATGTAACAATGGTTTAAGTAGGAGGAAGACAAGCACTCTAGGCTTTTTTCTCTCTTTTGCCTGGCTGAGCTCATTAGAAAGCATCTTGTGGGTTCTGCTCTGGTGCAAACCTGGTCACTGGTTCCCTTGCGTGAGTACTATTCCTTAAGAAACTACCTGTTATCAATCTATTCATGACTCCACTTTGTAAACCTCATTAATAGCTGGTCACTAAGTATCTCTAAAACACAGGAATACATCAATGTGGGCAAAAATTATTAAAATCTAAACCAGGTATCAGAAACCACAATGTTAAGGATCCCTTTACTGAGTCATGAAGATGGAGACTATCATTATAAATGAGCAATAGGCAGGGTTACGGGGCCAAGGCACTATCTCCAGGCCTGTACGTAATGACTTTTATCAGTTGAGGCAACTCATTTTTCTTCTGTAGACTGCATTCTGGTCATCTGAAAAGCCATCATTTAATTGAACTTACATATGGCCATTGTAAGATTAGAATAAATTCCCAATTTAATTAGCCACGAATATAGAGCTTTTCTTCCAGGTCTATAAAGTGAGCAAGTTTCTATCATGACACTATTGCCCTTCATGTACACACAGTAGGAATATGTACCTAGAAGAACAATTTCACTAGTCATTCTGCCATTGTTGCAATACTTGCAAACATCAGCTCTCTTATTTGTGGAATCAAACAACATGGACAATGGTACAGCCTCATCCAAGGTTCAGGTGTCCTTGATCTGTCTCCCTGGCCTAGCTTGGCAATGATCCAAGGAGACAGTTTTCCCACTGGCCACCCTTAACTGATTTAATACCATGCGATCTGGATGCTTTTGATAATGAGTTTGGTCTAAGGGTCTCAATTACAGATTCATCTTCTGCCCATCTCCAAGATTCATGTTAGTGTTAACATGCTATATTTATAAGGCCTTTACTCCAAGTGTTCAGCTGATAACCTTTCATCCTTCTTAGTAAAATTTCTTCTTCAGAATATGGAAGGCTCCACTAAATGCTCTTTAGCACTGAAAAAAAAAAAAACTGATTTTTGAGCTGGGAAAATTTAGATATTTTGAAAGGGCAACAGAAAAAAATTATCAAGCATACAATAAAATACAAGATTACGGAGATACAATCAGTGCCACTATTTGAACTAAGCCAGGTTTATTATTATTTAACATGCACACTCCAGTTGGGCAGCATTATGGCTTCTGAACCGCAGGGCCATGAAGAATCTGGCCATCTGCTACATCGCTAGAAGCACTGGTCTCCAGAGGTCACTTGCTGTGATTATAAACATGGCCTCAAAAGAAACAGTGACTCTGTGCCCTGGGAGGCCAGAAGCTCCAATTCCCTCCCTGATTTACTAGGCATCTTCTTAGCAGGAAACTCTTAACCTTGAGCTGCCTATTAACCCAATCTTTTAACAGGTTTCATATTAGCTGCTTTTTTTTCTCTCTTAAGCTTTGGATTACATTTTTTTTCTATAGTCTAATCTCCAGGGATAATATTCGTTATCATTCACAAAGGTGGTGACTAGGTTAATTAAAATATGATTCCAAGATAGACCACAAATTGAAAGACTAAAACATGATCATTCCCACATGTCTGTGAGTTCATGAGCCATTGTATAAAAAGTGTCAGTGCATTCTTTAAAATGTTAAGAGGAACTTTTCTCAGAGAAGAGTTAGGCAAATGCTGGCCCATTCAATGGCATTTATGCAAGGAATTTGGCATAAATTAGCAATAATCCAGCATTACAAAAAAAAGCAGTAAACAGTCACCTAAATGTTTGCTCTTTTTTAATTTATTGAGTTTATAGTGTTACATTACTTCCCCTTTCCTTTCCCTTACTCCAAATCCACAATGTATTTCCCACCTTCTCTGAATTCATGGCCTCCTTTCCCTGAATTGGGGTGTGTGTGTGTGTGTGTGTGTGTGTGTGTGTGTGTGTGTGTGTGTGTGTGTGTGTTTCTAAATACATAACTACAATCTGCTCAATCTGTTTAACATTGCTTGTATGTACATGTTTTCAGGGCTACCTGGTATTGGATTTAGATTTAGACAAGATCTCTGGGTTATTTTTCAGAATCAGCAACTTCCTGTCACCATAGTGACAGGTCAAATTATCCAATACAGATCTTTTACCCCCCACTCCCACCGACATTATCTTTTAAAAGGCTATTATCTTGGGCTGGATAGATGGCTCAGAGGTTATGAGAACTGGCTGCTCTTCCAGAGGACCTAAGTTCAATTCCTTGCAACCACATGGTAGTTCACAACCATTTATAATGAGATCTGGTGTATTCTTCTGGCATGCAGGCATTCATGTAGGCACACATGCAGGCAGAACACTGTATACATAATAAGTCTTTTTAAAACAAGTATGTTTCTGTCAGAGGTTCTCCCCCCACACCTCCAAAAAACCCTATTATCTCTGAAAGAAGTAAGGTATTAGGATGCAGTGAGTCAATAACAAGAAAAACTCAAGAACATCAAGTGTTTGAGAGGTGAGGAATTGCAAAACCAAGGGAGCAGATGTCTAAGATAAACCCCTGTTCCACAACTTTGCCAGGGGCAGGCTTCTAGTTCTGGGTTTCAGTGTTATGAAGGTAGCAATGGGAAAGCACAATAGAAAAATAGAAAATGTACTGGTTTCAAATTTTCAACTTTAACAGAAAACAGAAATGAAAACTGTACCTCCAGGGAAAAGATAAGAGGAAACTTCCCATTTCCACACACTATTACCTTTGCTGGACCCCATTGCCTTGAAGGCATCTGCACACCTGCTCATCTTTTTATTGCTTCTAAAGCAGATAGAGCAGGGCACAGTGACTGCAAAGGGAACAAAGACAGGGATCATAGGATGAGAGAGGACCTCAGGCTCTGACTATGCCACTCCTATGTTCAAAACTTTGAGATCACGTGCCTATTCATGATTTTGTTATATGTCATGCACAGACTGGGGAAATGGGGGCTTCAATGACAGACTCTTCTCTATGGATCCATCGACCTAATTGGCCCAAACCTCCTTATGCCATCCTATAAATGTTCCCAATCTATCAAAATCACTTAGTCCCCTCTATATACTGCTGCAGGCAGTATTGCAGGATTTGACCACAGCAATAGCCTCTTATCCAGATTAATATCCCTTTCCTATTTTTGACACTGTTGACTCTATTTTCCACAATACAAACAAATCAACTGTTTAAAAAAAATGGTGATGTTAAACTTTCTAATGGCTTCCTGTATCTTTTAGAGGAAGATCTGAAATCTAAATATTATGTCTCATTCCTTCCAAGGTAAAGCTACTAACCAAATCTCTGTAGGGTCATCTTGGGGATTCTCTCCTACCTGGCCCCAATACCTACTACACCTCATGGAATCTCAATTCAGGTATTTTCCTTGTGTTGGTATATTAATATACTCTCTGCCTACACTATCAACTCCATTCTTTAGTTCACAGTTTTGTTGTTATGTCTAAGGCAAAATTTTCCACATTTTCTTGGAAAAGCAGAAGTCCTGAGGGATTATGTATTATTGACATTACCACGGTCATGTGTCAATGACCCCAGTGGCTCAGAACCATGGCCACGGCAAAGCAATCCTCTGGCCCATGTATGGAAGTTAAGAAGGATTGGCCAACATATAGGAAAATTGCCAACTGCCTCTTCCACCTCAAGGATGACTGCAACCTGAGACCACTCCCTACAGAGATCTGTTACTGAAGTTAACTAACCTGAATCCTTCTTGTTCCTGAGGAGTTTCAGGTTTGCTGTTGGCATGTCACCATCAGAGCACATGGCCCCTTATCATAGCTGTTCTGTGTGTCATTTCTTAATTCCCCCACAGCCAGTCAGGTCAATCCTGAACCCAAGCAAGTTGTGGCAATTTTCCATAATAAATTCAATCTCTGAAACTATATTTTCACAAGATATGCTCCATGGGCCCCTTGAAGAGTACTTAGAATTATCTGATTATTAGGAATCTACCTCATCAGGTTAGCTTCTCAGGAATCAATGTGTTTTCCTTACCACACTTCAATAACAAGGACTTAACACAATGCTGAACATAGAGTTAGACCAAGCTAACACTGTTGCTATATACACTAACATATATGGCCTATACATCTATATACTACTGAATAATAAAATTTTTTAAATGATGGGTATTAGTAGAGTTTGAAAATGAAAGAAAGTGGAAACAGACTAGCCAAGATCACCATATTGTCCATTTGGGTTTGTTCAACAGGACAGTAGCAACCTAATCTGCCAAGGTCATGAAGCCCTTCTCTTTGGATAAATACCACCCAGACCACAACCAATGCTGCCCACTGGCAGAAAAAATTAAATAGGTCAGTTTGTAATTCACTCGCAGTCACCAGGCACTAACTGTACTGATGAGGCTCCATAGTACTCATGTTTCTATGGAGTTGCCTTGTGACAATTTCACCCTCAGGACTTATTCCCAGTGCTGTCCTACTACAAAATCTAAGATTTCTGAATTCCACCTAAATAAGAATAAACCCTGAATAAAGATAAACCCTTTAGTATTATTCCTAATAATAACACCCTATCTGAATCTTAACAAGTAGCTATACTCTATAGTATAGCTATCCCATTCCAAAATGCTACTTACAAAGAATATATATCATATAATATTATGTCATATTAAATATATGTACATATATATAATATCCTCCAACAGATAGCTCCTGTGTTAAGAATGTGAAGAATCTATTCCCTACAATATAAATGTTGATTGTGCTTCAAGGTTCTTCCTATGTTCTTCATAGCACTTATGAATATTCTTAGTTTCTGTTCTTCCATCCGTTCATTCAAGTAAATCTACTGTGTGACAACAAAATGCTAGATTTTGAGACTGCACTAATAATAGGAGTTGCTGTTGTCCTTTCAAAGGAGCACCTCTGGAGTTAACCTGTGATGCTACAGGAGATCATTTAACTGATAGGGATTTTAGATGAGTCACTAATGGAATCTTGAGAGATTGTATCTTAAATTGGAATAGAAAGAACAGTACCAGCAAAAGGAACACCCTGAATAAAACATATAACCACAGACTAGCAGAAAAAAAACTATCTCAGGAATGTTGGAACAGAAGCTATGAAGATCCATGTAGTACAAATTTGGGCTAGGGGAGATTGACACAAGTCAAAACATGAGAAACAGTATTTGACATAAGGGTCTAAGTAGGAGCTAATAACTTAAGGAGAAGATGTAGAAAATTACATGTAATACAGATAGACAAGCTTAAAGGAAATGGTAGGGGGGTCATAAAATCTCATCATGCCCTGTGGACCAGGTCATCATTAACAAAGCATTCTAAGTTTCATCTGGAAGCCACTGGGAGAGGCAAATCCACTGTTGTGGGAATTTGGAAGCTGAGGACAGAGTACTTTGTGAGGAAGCTATATAAAAGGGTGGTGAGCTTCAGACAGCAGAGGCTGGGTTAAGAGCATTTGGTGAAGAAGAAAAAAAAAAGTATCTACAAGAAGCTCTCAACCTTCTGTAATGCTATGACTTTTTTAATGGCTCTAGGGTATCTGACTCCCTCTTCTGGTCTCCATGGGCACCAGGCATGCATATTGTGGTGGTTTGAAAGAAAATGGCACCCAAAGGGAGGGGCACTCTTTGGAGGGTGTTGCTTGTTGGAGGAAGTATGTCAACATGGAGGTGGGCTTTGAGGTATCTTTTGCTCAAGCTTCCTTCAGTATCAGTTGACTTCCTGTTGCCTACAAGATGTAGCACTCTCAGCTCTAGCACAGCATCTGCCTGCATGCTGCCATGCTCCTCCTCATGATCTAAATGGACAGAACCTCTGAAACTGTAACCAAGCCACCCCAATTAAATGTTCTCTTTATAAGAAAAAAAGAGCATTTGGTGCTGATGGGAAGACATTGGCAAAACCACAAAGCTGTGTGGAACTGTCTCAGCACTAGTGAAAATGTGTGGCTAATGTATAAGTGGCATAAAGGGAAACTGGTTTGGAGGATGCAAATGCCTGAGTTGTAGGTTGGTTTATAACAAACTATGTTTTCCAACAAGCCTCTAGTGTGCTGAATTTTTTGGAAAAGTAGTAACACATTAGAATTCCTCCAGCCAAGACATAATCTTGAAAGTTTCTTCCCAGGAATAAAATGTATTTCTTTACCTTATCCTTTATTAACTATGTCAATACCATGCCCAAATTATTATTTACTTGGGACATACTTCCACCTGTTTTCCTCAGAAATAAAAAAAAATCAGTGCAAGTCAAAATTCAATATAATAGCTATTTTTAAATGTAAAATCAGTGACAATATCAAGCGATCCCTACAGGAGAAATATGCAAACCTCTGTTCTAATAGGGATGTTTTTTAAAAAAATAAAAAGTCATCATTGCATAATAGAAACATTAAAACTTTCATTAGAAGGAAAGTTTAAATGAATCTTAAATAAGATGCACTCATACTATGAATTTTTTACAGTAACTGAAGAGAATTTTAATTATCTTACTTTGTTAGAACCTCTCTAAAAACCTTATTGCCAGTAATTTAGGCTGATGAATGTAGTCAATAAAGAACAGCCTCTACTTTAACACTCCTCCCCCAAAGTCTTGTCCCTCTTATGGTGTTTCCAATAGGCTATGGTTAGATTCATTTACAGTAAAATAATTACCAGCTCCCTAAGCAAGACACATAGCAGGTTATCTATTGTTCCTTAGAGGACTTGTGGATTGTTCTTAACAAGCATTCTAAATTACAACAGCAACTTTATTGCAATTAACAGACTGGAATCACCAAATCAGTTATATATGAAAAGAGAGATGGTTTCTCAAGTATTCTGCTACGGTTGTTTTCTGCACAACTGCCTTGACAAGCCCGAAGTCAAAGACGAGTCTTTAAGCAAACAGGCACAGGTCCCAAGAGTAGAGAGCATAGAAGGGCTTTCCCTGCTACTTCCAACAAGAATAATACACTAAGTCAGTGGCTCTCAACCTTCGTGTGGGCCATAACCCCTATGGGGATTTGAACAATCCTTTTGCATTACAATTCATAACAGTAGCAAACTTATGAAGTAGCAATGAAAATAATTTTATGGTTGGGGTCACCACACCATGAGGAACTATATTAAAGGGTAACAGCATTAGGAATTAATTCTGAGAATTAGCAGAGTGCTACATGAAAAGATACAAGCATCCCAACAGGATACAGGGCCTCCTCATTTCATTCACACTTGATCATTTACATCTCTGCTTGGCATGCCCAAGTCCACAATCCCAAAGAGGATGACCAACTCGCCCTCTCCAATCCATTCACATTCCAATCTTGAGATGTGTCAAATTGAAGTTGGTGAGTTTCAAGCCTCTCTAAAGTTGTTCCTGTTTATAAAATATACAGTTGCAATTTGCATATTCATGGCACTCCCATGGAGGCTCTGAAAGAATTTTCTCACAGTACACAAGCCTGGTCCTGTGAGTCAGCAACAATACTGGGCCCCTAATGGGGGTGGGGATGGTGACACTGGACTTGACACAATTGCTTCTTTCTCTGCAAATGCAGTAGTAAAGCACTCATGTAAACAGTCCCACCAACAAACACAAACATTTCCAACAGGAGTAAACTTATTTAAAAGGATGTTTCTGTCCTATGCAAGATTCCTGACGGTCCTCAGGCTACAATTATTGTTCCCTATTGGCATTACTCTCTTCAAATATTTGATACTCCTAAAACAGCTGTGAGAGATTGGTGGATGGAAACAGGCACTATATTAAAAAAATGGAATAATTAGACTTCTGATTTTAATAAAACTGAGAAATCTACCTTGATTAGGAGTATGTGTGAGTATGTTTATATGATATCACGAATTATACACACAGTAACACAATTAACATATATAGTACACATTGCATCTGCCTACTCACACTGGGTACCGAATATGGAACATGAGTAAACATGGGAATATGCAACTGCACACACATTAAACAGTGCTTCTCTCCACTCATACTTTGTGGCGAAGAGAGATTATAGGTAAACAGGCACGACTGCATGTGCAGCCAGCTGCCACAAGTCTGAACACTCCAACCACACTTAAGCCATTGGTTTCTATAATTGACACAATTTGTATTGCAAAGGATTCAATCAAAAATTATTTTAAAAATAAAAACTCACTTGAAATGCCACCATTCAGAGAATGCCACTTGTAAATGCTCCAGGAAACATTGTTCCAAATAGTTCCCTAGGCTCATGTATATGCATCTCAGGTAGGTTATTGCTAATCATACATGATTTATATGTTTGTATTAAATCTCTGACAGAAGCCTTTCTAATCTTTAAGCTGCAAATCTAAAGATGAAAAAGGAAAACCTAATAAAGTAGCCTTTTATTTGTAACATCTTGTCATTTTCCAATACTTATGCATTGTTCCTGATTTGGTACATCAAAAAGCTATTTTCCTGGTCACAACTATTTCCTTGACATCTAAGTCTGAATTAAACCCAAAAGTCAGATCTAAAACTACATCCCATCCAACTTTCAAGATGACCTCTCTTCTTAAAAGATTTAGAAATAGTCATTTGCTAACAGTTTCCAAGATATCGAAACAAATTTCTATGAGAATGAAATATTTTACCTAATCCTTAAGAAAAAAAAAAAAAAAAACAGGGAAAGAAGTTGAACTACCTGAGTAATCAATATTAGTTGAAGCCCACAAGCAGTCTGTTGCGGACAAGGTCCTGGCACTGCTTTTAGAACCACAGCCATTCAAAATGAGGGTTATATCTGATTTTACTTATAGAGATAAATTGTATTACAGCAGAGGCTAGAGGTGTCAATGTATAAACCAAACATTGAAATTTGGTAGAATTTAAAAAACCTCAGAATGGAAACAAAGTTAGAACTAGTTAGCATCATCTTAGACAATATGAAAACATAGTAGGCATTACAGTCAAGTACCCAGTTCTATTCCCAGAACCACACACAAAGATTTATCCAGCTCTCAGCTCCTAGAATGTTATGTATGGCATAGTCTAGGAATCAATATGTCTCCTAAATCCAAAGGCAAACCCTTATAGGAGGAGGGAAATAATCAGAAAGATGAAGAAAAACGAGATGGAGTTGACAAGAGAAAGCTACAGGAAAGCCAAATGGCACCAACTGTCAATTGTTATTGCATACTCCGATGACATGCTTCGAGAATCCAACACTATGGAAGAGCTCACTCTCCATCAACTGAGAACACCTAGTCTAAAGTCCTCTGCATTAGTAGAGGACCAGTAGAAATGAATAAGGCCCCAGGTACTAAACAGTTACGATGAGGTGCTCCCTCTCCTGTCATTTTAACTGACTTGTTTACTTAGTCCTAGGTAACAACTAACAGCCCTTGGAGTTAGAAATATCATTTCCATTTTCACTTGAGGAAACTAGCACAAGAAGCATCCGACCTAAGATCACATAATAAAAGAAAGCCTAGGATATGATCAAGAAAATCTGGTACACCTGTGATCATAAGTTCCTACATTATGAAGAAAAAAGTGCACTGTAGATTGCATGGGGGAAATAATTATATTCATAAAGGGGACAGACAATGTACACAATAAAAAAAAAGATTGTATCCATGATACACCATCAAATGAACATGTATTTCAGATTTTAGTATTTTACCAAGTTCCTTGGCTCTGCCTACATTATGTCTCAAATCCACCCACTTTTGTCCAATTTTAATGTCTCTATCCTTCCAAAAAGCTGCCAGACAACATATCTCCATCCCTCATAGCCTGATACATCTACTCTTGCTTATTCAAACAGACAGCTCTATACACAGACTTGTCAAGAGTTACCTTTAAAACCAAATCATTTCCTACTGCGCTGTAGGTCTAATGACATCACATGATCTTGGGAAGAAGGGAAACTTGTTATAGTTTTTCATGGTCTTTTATTCTCTGGCTCCCTTTTCAGCATCCTCTCTTGTTCTATACCCATGCTTCATTGGCCCCTTGATTCACTGCTCTATCCTGATTTACAAGCATTCTGAACTCTCTCTTGTATCTCTGGGCCTTTGCATGTGAGTGACCTCTGAATGCCTTCATCATGTTCCACAGCCTCTATGTTTAGCTTATTGATGTCATTGAGATCTCTGCTCAGAGGATATCTGCTTCGACAGGATTTCACTTATCAACTACTTCAGGCGTCAATCAATGTATTTATTACTGCCATAGCACTTTCCACAATGCTTTCTCATTTATATACACAATGTTCACAATGTTCTCCTTTATGTACCTGTCACCTACATATCCAACATAGAATGGAAAGTCAAAGATGACAAAGGCTTTGTCTAATCTAACTTCTACTGAACCATAGCACTTAACACAGAGATTGGTCAACAGCAGACATTGAGGAAGTATCTATGTCAAGCCTTGAAATAAACAGCATGATCAATTGCGTTTTGTAAAACAAGAAACAGGGTTTTTTGTTTGATTGATTGATTTAAAAAAAAAAAAGCAAAAGACAAATTAGGAGACTGTGAATACAAACTAGCAACGAGTATTCTGAGCATGAAGAACTGACAGAGGAAGAATAGCAGTAAAGGAGTGAAATTCCAAAACCCAAAGAAGATGAAACAATAATGTCACAAAACTATTTTAAATATATAAAGACAAAGGAGCCCTACAGCTGGGAAATTCTGTGACATTTGTTGTTCAGACATCATACTTCTTATAACACAGTTCTTGCTGCAGCCATTCATCAAGGAAGGCTACAAGTAACCAGCACTGATACAAAAGAGGCTGGTAAACCTCACAGAAGTGTAACCAAAAAGACAGTCAGTGCTAGGTCTTCCAAAACTCAGAAAATATATTACTATGGTCATGTTTATCAGAAAGAAATATGGGCTGAGTAGGTATACAGGCATACTGTATATCAGAATTACATAAATGGTGGCACTGTGCTTCAAGGCATGGAAAGAAAATCCCATCAACTGGGGAACAAACCAAAATCAATCACATGGTTTTCCAAAAGAGCAGTCAGAACAGTCAATAGCTCTCCTCTGAAAATAATAGGGACTTGCAAAGAGGCCGTAGGGACAAGAGGATAACTTGGTGCTTTGTAAGTGCCATGTAATGAAATAAACTCTTAACAATATATGACTTATAGTACTTTGTTTATGTGTGTGTGTCTGTCTGTCTGTCTGTCTGTCTCTCTCTCTCTCTCTCTCTCTCTCTCTCTCTCTCTCTCTCTCTCTCTCTCTGTGTGTGTGTGTGTGTGTGTGTGTTATGCCTGTGTGTACAGGCACACTTTGCTTTGTCTGCACACATGGAGGCCAGATGTGCAGATATCTCACTGAACTTGGAGATTGCCATTGTCTGGCCAACAAAGCTCCATGATCTGCCATCTCTTCCAACCCAGCGCTGGGGTCACAGACACACATCACCACATCTGACTTTTATGTGGGAGTGGAGGGGCTGCAAATCAGGTCCCCATGCTTACACAGTAAGCATTTTACTCTCTGACACATCTCCCAGGCCCATGAGCTGTAATAAAGTATTTAATGTTGTTTTGAACTTCCAGCACCTCAAGTGTACCACCAAGAATTACTGTATTCAAAGTTGTATCTAAAATAGAAAACAAGAGTTGCTGACAGTCAATAATACAAGCATTGTGTTTCACACTGGGCAAATCAACAAGAATAAAGCACAGCTGCAGAAAAGTTATGTGTAATTGCTATCAAGGAACTTATACCCAAAGACTATACAGAAAAAAACATGGCAGGTTAACTTCTGGAATGACATCATGAAGCACCCCCACCGCCATGGTCTCTATGGAAAATGCCAAAAAGTTACTAAGAAGAATATAAAAAGGAAACACTCCTGTAAGCAAAACTAAAATGCAGACATACCTATTCAAAAGAATCAATAGAGAACTGTATGAAAGCAATAGCTTGCAGTACTTTAACAAAGTCTGTTCCTTTCCTCTCCACTCCACCTCCCAAAGGCAAAGAGAGGCATCTATAAAAACACAAGGACAAAAGCATCAAGAAACTAAAACAATCAAAAACACAGGTGAAGCCAATAATGAAGTACTGAGTATTTTAAACCAAAACTGTGAAAGTGAAGGCAGAAATAGATAATTCAGCAATAACCACTCGTGATTTCAATACTTCATTTGCCATAATAGACAAAGCAACTGGACAGAAGATAACAGGGAGACAGATTTGATCAAGTCTGTCCAACAGGTAACAAAAGATATCTAGAAAACACTGACCCAGCAATAACTAACCACAAGGATTTTCCAAGCACAGGATGAAGCATCCTCCAGGCTAGACCATATGCAGGAGTATAAAACAAACCTCAATAAATTCAAGACAAAAGTAATATAACTCATGTTCTCTTGCCACAATGGAATGGAATTAAACATCAGTAACAGGAAAGATTCGGGAAATTTACAAATAGCAGAAATGATCACATTTCCAAATAAACAATGGGTTAAAAATAGAAAAAATATAGAATACTGTGATTTAAACATAGTGATTATTGTGAGAATGTAGGAATTCAGCAGCTGTAGGAGCACAGAGACAAACAACAAACCTAGAAATGCAAGAACACACTCTAGAGCAAACAAAGCATCACACCAGGGAGACTTAGTGACCTTACTCTATAAATATATGTTGGAGAGATGGCACAGTTAATAAAGTACCTGCCATGAGGACCAGAGTTCATACTCCTTGAATCTATGTAAAACCAAGGTGCAGTGGTACATGTCTATGTCCCAGACTCATTGGCCAGCTTAGTCATACTGAATTAATTAGCTCCAAATTCAGTTTGAGACTCTATCTCAAAAAAATAAGGTGTAAGCCAGTTGTTGGTGGCATATTCTTTAATCCCAACACTTGGGAGGCAAAGACAGGGGGAATCTCTGTGAGTTGAAGGCCACCTGACCTATAGAGCAAGGTACATGACAGCCAGGGTTATTAGACAGAGAAACCCTGTCTCGAAAAATAGCAACTAAAATGTGGAAAGTGATAGAGAAAGACACAAAAAATTGACCTATGACATCTTTGTACATGCATACATAGGTCATATACACACAAACACATAGACATCCATACACACAAAAAAATAAATATGCATTTATATGTCATGGTCTAATGAAAGGAGACTGAAATACATAAAAATGAAGCCCATTGATCCTAAACAGAATGGCACATTCTGGAACAACAAACTCTCATGGCTACAGCAAAGGTGGCACAGTAGTAGAATGGTGGCAGAGGAATGTGACACCATAAAGAGGTTTTGAGGCAAGGATATCAGTTCTGAAGGGAAGAATGCTATCTAAGACATGTGTACTATTAAAGTTATAAAAGACAAGACTATAAGCATTACACCTTTATATCATATTCTATCTCAGCAATAGTTAAGTATTTTATCATTTTCTCTTGAAGTATTTAATTAGAGTCTTGCAATCAGCTAAACTACCCTATAATACTCAGTCTTGACTCAGTTATTGGCACAAACACTGGGAATAGTGTAAGGCCTCAAAAATTGACTCTTGTTTTGCACAAGCAATGCAGAACCTCTAGATATATTGTGCTCATAAACTAAAGAAGTATTATTTTATTCTTTAAATGCAGTTAGTCTTGCTAGACAGTTAACATAACTGAACAAATTATAATGGAATCTTGTTTTCTTTCCCTCAAATGCCACCAAGGGAGACAATATTATCTTCTGTGTCTCTGTGAAGCATTTTCTACAACAGTAGTAGCAATGCCCAGCACAGAAGGAGCCCAAATATGACACAAGAATCTTTGTTATGTATAGGAAAATAAAACATGTCCTCATGTCAAAACCATAACAAATCCACAAACAATATGCTGAACATTAAACTTTATCTTAGCTATACTAGAAAACACTGTGATAACACAAAACCACAGTTATGTAGAAGTCTACACAGGAAATTTAATCTGAAATACAAAACCTTACTACCGCTTATAGGGGAAACCATAGCCCATCCATTCTAAAATATTAAATGACACACATCCATGTGTTTCCTGTTTCACATGGAAAACATAAAACATCCTAAAGTAGGATGGTATGAAGTCTATTCTGCAGTAATAAACAGTCCATAATAGCTATAACATAACAACTATTGTAGAACAGAGTAGCAAAAAAAAAAAAAAGAAGAAGAAGAAAACAGGAAAACAAACAAAAAAACAAACATAAAACCACAGTGGAGGAGTCAAGACAATGATGGGAAAACCCACAGAATCAGATGACCCAAGCCAGTGAGACATCATTTACACAGGTCTGACAAATGGAGAACCTGCATAAGACTGAACTAGATAGACTCCCTTAATGCAGGTGACAATGGTGCAGCCTGGGCAATATATGAGGCCACTGGCAGTGGGTTCATAATCTAACTCTAATGCACAAACTGACTTAGTGGAGCCCATTCTATATATAGAGATACCTTGCCCAGCCTAAACACAAGGGTGTGGTGGGTGGAGATGTGCCTTGGTCCTGCCTCAAGGAGATGAGGGGGCAGACTTAGTAGACTTCCTAGGGGAGGCCTTACCCTCTCCATGGAGCAGATGGGAGGTGGGGGTTGAGTAGAGAGAGCATGAGGTGAGGAAGGAGGGGAAACTGGGATTGGAATGGGAAAAAAATAATAAATATAAAAACCTAAAAAAAAAAAAACTAAACAAACAAAAAACCCACAGCAGACCAGAGAGCATCATCACACAGTTAAGTCTTTAAAACAGAATTCCTATATTAAGACATCCTGCTTTCATAATTTTTGGAAGCAAGGTTGGATATGGTGAAAACATAAAGAGATCAAGGATATGGTCAGGGTAGTCAAGTCCAAAGAAATCCAACAGGAATGAGCCTGGGATTCATATGAAGGCACTGTAACAGGAGCTGTGCTGCACTGGATAGGCCAAGGAAGCTAAGTATAGGAAGAAAGGAATAGGAGTGTGAAGTTCTCCCTCTGTACTATCAAAAGCTGACTACAAAGGAAACAAAAACTCAAGATTCTTGGAAATGTAACAACTTGGAGAAAGAAGGAAGACTTTGATTAAGAACAGCAAGCATGATGAGAGATGAAAGGTCAATAGAATTCAGCCTAAAAATCCTATTGGGAGATTAAAATGTCCATAGGTAAGAAGGGCGGTGAGCACTGAGAGCAATAGAAAACGGAGCAGATGTAGTGCCATTGAGTAAAGACACGCAGTGGGCACAAGGATAGCAAACAGCACTGATGTAGAAGGGAAGGATGGCCAGGTATGGATGGTGAGGGAAGTATCAATGGAGAAAATGTTAAAAAAAAAAAAAACAGCAAAATAGAAACTGCAGAGCTGGGGGTGAGGAGACACAAAGAGGACAATTCTCTCCCTGTTCCATGAGAATGAGTAAGAACAGAAGCTGTTTCCACCAATGTGACTTCAAAGCGGCAGACAAGACCAGTGTGGAGAGCTATAGAGCAATCACTGAGACATGTGTTTAGAGATGGAGCTACATATTTGCTGAACCAGCCATGTCTTAGCAGTGATCATGAGGAGGGATTATGGAAGACCAATACCACATATTACTATAAAATAAAGACAAATTGATCTAACTTCATGAATAATATGCATTCTGCACTGATGGTTGTCAGAACTGGAAGCTCATATAAATTTCCTAGAGTTCTTATTAAAATGTAGAGCCAGATTTAACATGCCAGAGATTAGACATACATTTCTGGATATTTAAGAGGTTCTCAGGTCTGCTGACACTATAGTATGCAGATCACTGAAAGGTTACTGGAACTTGAGTGCCAGTACCTTTAAATGTGCACCATGCACGTCCTCCTAGGAGGAAGATTTTCCAAATTATAATGTGCATATAAACCTCAGTGGAATTTTTTTAAATTTAGATTGTGGCTCATTAGTTCTAAAGGAGGACCTAATGTTCCATTTTTGTCAATAGTCCAGCTCTGTGAGTGCTCACTGGAATAACAGGAGCAAGACATCTTAGAGCATGCAGTTAAGCAATAGCTAGGCTGACACAGTTCAAGCTGCCTGAACATGGTTTCCCATAGTCAAAAATCAACAAGATAAAGAAATACATACTTAAGAGTTTCTCCCTACTTTTTTCAAAATGCAAACATACTTTCCAAATAACATAATAAGAAAAAAGTTGCCTAATTATATAGTGCACTAGTAAATCATTTCCATAAAATAATCTCAAGATGAGATTCCTAGGCTTTGCCTATTTTTGTGAAAATCAGTAGAATACTAGGTGTCTAATCGCAATAAATCAAGGAACCATCTTTAAAAATGAAACAGAGCAAGGTAAAAATTTGCAAACACTCTTTTTTGATTGCTGGAAATTCTCATAGGTGTACTGACAATTTCTTCTGACCTGCAAAATAATAGGGAAACAAAAGAAAGGAATATGATATTTAGTTATTTTATACCTGATTTTATGTGACAAAGTTCTATATAAACAAAATGCAGAAGTAATCAAAGATCTATTTTTCTCTTTAATCAGTGAATTCAAACAGACAGAGAAAAAACCCTACAGGTTCTGTAGGAACAAATTATATGAATAACCCATTTCAATGGGTGGAGAAACATCTGCTCAAGTTTCACACAGATTTATTAGAAAAATATGAAACTGGAAGTGTTTTTACAAGGATTCTGCTTAACATTATTGAAGGAAACCAGTCTATAGACTGTGTCACCCAAAATCAGCAAGACAAAATAAGTTAAAGAAAAAAATCCACCAAAAAAGCCAATACAAATATTTGCTAAGAACTGTTGTCTACTTTTATATTGGTGACAAATGGCTAACTAATTTAGGAAGAAGAATAAAGGCAATTACAAATAGAAAATTCTGTGATAAAAACAGTTTAAACAAATCTTACTCAGAGACCCTTTTTAGCACAGTGATTTTATTTAACATGTTTGCAAAGAATATCAGAGGGCCATCTCTAGCTGAGTCATGACAATGAGCTCTATGAGCAAAGTCCAAGGGGCCTTTCATATATTGCAAAATTATATATCTTTATGGTGGGACAAACAAATATAGATATAAAGGTTACCAGGCTCTGAAAGGGCATAATAAATTACAGTCCCTGGTCTTCTAGAAGTCCATTTTAATGGAAAGAGCAATGCAAACTGATGAATGCAATCAGTGAAATGATGCCTTGTGTTTCTGGTTATGAACTACATTAATTCTGGTGAGCTGTCACAATGGGGGTATGGGAGTGGTTAGGGGAATGAGGACATCACAAAGGATAAGAAGACAATATGGTACATTCAGGGAAAGAAAACAGCTTAGCCTATGACACAAAAATGTGTGATTTCAAGAAGAAGCAAAGAGACAAGCCTGGAAAAGCCATCAATATATACTATGTAGTACAATGGCACAACACAGTTATTGAATAAATATGGTCATCTAAATGAGAATAGAGAAGAAACTGAAGATTAAAAATAAAACAATCAGAAATCATTATTTACAAAATTATTAGTAGTAGTTCCTTGGTAGAACAGTAATTACACTTGAGGAGGTCCAAAGAAAAGTTTTTAAATGATCAGAAAATAAAGAGAAGAGGTTAATGCATCAATATGAACTACAAAGACTTATGGAAAATTTGTAGTGGCTATTAAAACTTCCCTTATGGTAGTAATTATAGAAAAGAGGAGTATACAGTAGGACTTCGAGGAAAGAAAGAAAAATGTAATTATTATTAATATTTTATAATCTAAAAAAATTAGAAGACACTAGCTTAAAGGGGAAGTCTGGAATATTAATGAGAAGTTATTTGAGGTCATCCAAGAGTTATCTAATTGTATCTGCAGTTCAACTTATCCATTTTAAGACTCAATCTCAGCACAGCAGGGTACCCCTGATAAAACTCCCTTCTTCCTCTGGAAAAGACTCCTGTGTCATCTCCAGACCCTCAACAACCAGACTTCATCTTTTCCTGCCTAGATTTCCACACTAATTGATAAACTTAACACATCAGGGTTGCGTCCATGCAAACTGAAAATCAGATTCCTAGAATGGGGACTAACTTTTCTCACATTGTATATCGAGAACATCAAGGTTCTATAAATGCAAATTTACTTACCCGAAATTTTCCTGAAGAGATGATTAGATGCTCTGCCTAATACTTCAGCATAGTAAGAAACAGGAGACAGGAAGTTATGGAGATGACTAAGCAGTTAATAGCATATGCTGGTTCTCAGCACTCACAAACACTTGTAACCGCAATTCTAGGTGACCCAATGCTCTCTGTTAGCCTCCATAGGCATTGTGTGCATATGCTATGTATACAAACAAGCAGGCACACACACACACATACACATAAATAAAAATGAATTTAAAATTTTGGAAGAAACAAAAGACATGATCTCTAGCTGAAAGACTGCGCGTATAGAGTAAGGAAACAAGTCACTACAAGATAAAATCAAAGAAAAGGATCAAGCAAAGCATGCATGCATTCAGGGTTGTTGCTATTATGCATTCATTCTGCTATTTCAAAAGGGTTTTGATAGCTAATAGAAATACAGTATAACTAAAAAATCTAATTATTGAAGAGACACAGGTGAAGAGACACTAGTGAGGAAAGGGGGATTTTAAAAGAAGAAGAATATGTAACCAATATAACTTATAAAACTTCAGATATAAGTGAATTTAGAGATGGGTAGTAAGATTAGCTGAAGAATCTCAGTGTAAGCTCCTGGGAGTTCTTCAACATTTCCAGACTGTGGGGCTTTTGGAAATTTTATTATGTGGGTATTCTTAAAAACTGTGTAATTTGTGGTTGGTACACTTATCTTTACAACTATTATGAGCACAATAATAAAGTGGCTATTGATTAATAATGGCTGAATTTAGACAATGACACAGGAAAAGCAATCCCAAGGAAACCCAACAACGAGATAGTCTGACTTGGAAAAGTCATAATCAGTATAAGGATAATTGGATTGTGGATTCTTTAGTAATAAGCAAAACATTAATTATCGTAACCAAATGTTTTATGGACAAAGGGTATTGTAGTATTGGTATTGTAGTCTTCAGATAAAAACACTAGTGTAGATGTTCTACTGTTCATTGAGAGCACCACATTTTGAAAGGTAACTGAACAAGAACACTGTTCACATTGTTGCATGGAGACACAGAATACATGCAGTTATCAGCTCAAATATAAACAGGCAACCCGATTTCTTTTAGAAATTAGTCTTAGGCCCACATTAATATGCCAACTGGTATGTGACTTGGAGTCTAATTAGTATAATTTTAGGATGCATAATTTTCAAAGTAGATATTCCCCATTCTGTAAAAGACTGGTGGAGCATGTCTACAAGAGTATACATTACCCAATTCTTCAAGATTTCTTTCAATATAAGCTGATGGCAGAGGTTCCCTTTGAAAGTAGGTGAGAAGATAATCCAACCAAATGCTAAACAGTATCTACAGTGGATTTACAGAAGATTCTTCAAAGCCATTCTTATTCATAGGAATTAGGTTTTTTGGTTTTTCTGTTTGTTTGTTTGTTTGTTTTTGTTTTGTTGTTGTTGTTTGTTGTTGTTGTTGTTTTGGTTTTTCCAGACAGGGTTTCTCTGTGTAGCTTTGGAGTAGAATTTTTTGTCTTTAAAGGTCCTTTCTGGCTCATAGTGATGAATTCACAAGGCCAGCATAACACAGAGCTTTATTTTGCTATTCTCTGTGTGGTAAGAAAATTAAGAAAGGGACATACATATTCTGCTTATTTATGAGTATGAAATTGTTAAAACTGGAACTCCAAGTATATTTCTCACTTTGCCTGCTCAAAAGTATCTCCAAAGCTATAAGCAAAACTTTTAGAGATCCCATTGTGTTGCAGCCATAAACACTATAACTCCTTTGTAAAGGAGTAACTGCATATTTTTATTTGCATGTACAGGTATGGGACTAGATGATCATACTATTAAAAATGTACACACAAAGAACCAGCAAAAAATAGCTCAAAAGAACAATATAGAACATCCCTTCAAAAGGCCACCAGATAGCTCTGTAGACAGTACAACTTCACTAATCTGGTGTCTGCATGAAGGATAGCACTTACAAGAAGCTCATGAAAAAAAATCTTGGTGTCTACAATGTTCACAGCATTTATCTTGTTCCTCAAAGATGGACAGTGTAATGCATCCAAATTCTGATCAAATACAATCTTCATTTTAATAAATTTAATAATTAATTAAATTTCATGGTAAATGTTACAAACCATTCACCTCATTCTATGAGCCTTATGAAAATTCTCCTGTAATTATTTACCATAGATTTTTGTGGTGATTGATATTGATCAGCTTCCAAGATGCTGATATTTGACTACCAAAAGTGCTACAAGTAGGATGCCATGCAACTATAGCTGTCTTAGTTATTTTTCTATTGCTGTGAAGAGCCATAATGGCAAATGCAACTTATACAGGGAAGATTATTGGGGAGTTGTTCACAGTGTCAGAGAGTAAGTCCATGATCATCATGGCAGGAAGCATGCCAGAGGGAAGACAGGCAAGAAAGAAGGCAAAGAGAGAGAGAGATAACTAGGAATGTCTTCTGCTTTACAAACCTCAAAGCTCACCCCCAGTGACATCCCTCCTCCAACAGGCCACACCCCCTAACCCTTCCTGAACAGTTCCACCAAATGAGGACCAAGGATACAAATACCAGAGCCTACATGGGCCATTTTCATTCAAACAACTACAATAGCTATATTTCAGGAAGCAGAAAAAAAAAGGAACACTATTTAAGAGGGGAAAAATTAAGAGGGGAAAAATTAGCAAAGGAAAAGGGGGAGAGTATTTGTTAAGAGTAAAGATAAGTCAGGAAATGCAAGTGGATAGCAAATTCTAAATAGCCTTCAATGATGGAGTAAAGTATAAAGCTTATTACTTCTGAAATTATGATGAGACAATGATGATGACGTTGTTGATGGTGATGAAAATGGAGTGTGTGTGTGCAAGCATGCATACATGGTTCATGCACATGAGTGTCCAGTACATTGAACCCATGCCTGCATGTACAGAGGCCACATGAAGATATTGGGTATCTTCTGCCACTCACTGCCTTGAGATAGGGCATCTCACTGAACCTGACATTTGTCATCCTAGATAGGCTGTCTAGTAAGCAAGTGTCCAGGATTTGCCAGTCTTTGCCCCCCAGTGTTGTGATTACAGTTACAAGCAGATATGTCTAGCTTTTAAGAGATGCTGGAATTCAAATTTGATTACTTGTACTTACATAGCATGTATCTTTCTTTACCCACTGAGCTATATGATCTGTTTCAGAGATTAATCTTCAAGGCAAGAGTGATAGGTGAAAGACAATCTTTCAATAGTTTCAAGCACACAGGAATTGCAAGACTAATTGTGAAATTTTTTTAAATTAATACAAGATCATTTTTATTTCCAGAAAGAACCTAAGGAATTTCCAGTGGTTTCATGTAAAACTCAAATTATGCCTGTCTCTTTTTTCCTTGGTTGTCATCATCTTAGCATTTAATTGTTCTACACACTTAAGAGAATTTTGATATTAGTACAGCTACAGGATTTATACAAATTTAAGGGTCTTTGCATTAGAATTTAATTAATGAATATAATACTTGTCAGTGAAGTTAAATCTCTTTAAATATCCCTGTACTCAGGAATAATGCCCAAAAGTCTCACTCCACTCAAGTCACATAAATCTCTAAGCTATATTATGTACCCAAATGTCTTTCTTTCTTTATTCTGCCATTACAACAATGAAACAAAGGCTCAGTTCAACCACCACTCAGGCTCAGATAAGTAGTTCCCCATCATTCTTAATTTTGTTGAAAACGAGAGCTTTTCTTTTCAAAGGTCATGCTATTGACCCGTCATCAGGGATCAAGTGTATTAAGTGGTCATTCTGAGAAGGAGGCTGTTGATCATTTACACCCCATTGCCTAACGCCCTTTCAAAACTCACTCATTATGCAAGAGTCAATATATAGCATGATGAAAAATAATGACAAAGATTCCTCTTAGTATATAGAGGGCAGGTGGTAGACCACCTTATGTACTTGTTAAATTCTAGTCATACTTCTGTGGCATAGGCAAGTCTTAAAAGTCTTCAGGGATGACTCTGCCCACAATTCATGATTATTAGAACATGACTGAATAGAATGATTGAATTTCCCATGCTCTGTAGATATCAGAGATCAGCAACCTTATGGTGGTGCTGTGTGCCAAGCTGCCAACCCCAGATTCTGTCAAGCAAAGCAGCAAAGAGGTAGAATCCCCATAAGATCAACTCAGAAATATCCAGGAGGCATAGATATGTAGGGGTTTGCTGGCAAATCTATTCTAGTCGAACTGCCAAACCCATGTAATTGCCTTTTTAATGCTTCTTTTTCCCAACTGTACTTATCACTATTAAATAATTCCTTATCCATCTCAACAACCAGAACTTAAGATTTAAAGGAACAGATCTTTCCTGGGATTCTTTCTGGCATCTCTCAGAATTTCATCAAACATTTGTGGGAAGAAAGATGGAATTCGGCCCCCATTGTCAAATCCAGGAGTGGCTTATCTGCATTCCATATCAAAGCCACTTTAATCCAAAGCCACCTCTCCCTCAAAACACCAATACGACCTACAAATACAAAAACAGCAAAGGGAGAGGTAATTACATCTCACTTTTGGGAAAATTTGATCAATATAATTATATCATTTCACCTCTTTTTCTTCCCTTCAAACACTCCCATATACCTCTTTGTGCTGTCTTTCAAATGTGTGAACTTTTTTTATTAACTGTTATTACATGCAAATATATCTAGGAAAGCACATATAGGAATATATATGTATATGTTCCAAAATAGACTGCCCAGTCTACACAAGGTACTTTTATGTGTGTTTTCAGGGCTGAGCATATGATATTGGATGACAATTACTGTGTTTTTCCTTGGGGAGATTATTTCTCTCACTCTAAGCATTTCCTTGTTCCTTGTAGTTCTTCATGTAGGGTTGAGGCCTCATGTTCTTCCCTGATCTACTTTGATACATCTCTTAGTGTTGTTATTGTTCAGTTTATGTTCAGGCAGTTGGTGATACTTTACAGGTGTAACTTTTAACATTACTAGAGATACAGACTCCCAGAAGACCCCAGATCCTCAGCCTCTTACATCCAGTCTTACTTTTTTTCTTTTTCTTTAAATTCTTTGATTACTACTCATATATACATACCCATCCCCCATTCCCTCACCATACCATCCTCCATGTTCCCCACCAACTCCCCAACCCATCCCCCAACTCCCCCCAGGATAGTGAGGCCCTCCACAGGGGACCGTCAAGTCTATCATATCATTGGGGGAGGGCCTAGGCCCTCCTCGTTGTATCTGGGCTGCAACAGTATCCCTCCATAAGGAATGGGCTCCCAAAGTTCATCTGTGTTCTATGGATAAAGACTGGCTCCACTGTTAGAGGTCCCATAGACTGCCTTGGCCTTTTAGTTGGCACACCACTTTCTAGAGGGACCTCTAGTGAGGTAACCCAGTCACAAAAAAGATAAACATGGTATGTACTCACTAATATATGATTTTTAGACATAGAGCAAAGTCTACAATCCACACTGCCAGAGGAGCTAGGAAACAAGGAGGACCCTAAGAGAAGATTGCAGAGTCCCTCTAAGACGGGGAGTGGGACAAGAACCCCTGAGCAAAGTGGGAGCACTGGGGGGGGGGTGGGAAGGGAAGAATGGGAGGGAGGTAAGGGGAACAAGAGGACTGAGACAGGGGAGGAATAGAATAGGGCAAGAAAGGAGATACCTTAATAGAGGGAGACAGTACAGGTTTGGAGAGAGGTCTGGCACAGGGGAAATGTTACAGGATCCACAGGGATGACCCCAACTAAGAATCCAGGCAGTGGTGGAGAGGATGCCATTGATGCCCTTCCCCTATAATGAGATTGATGTCTACCTTGGTTACCATTCCTAGAGCCATCATCTAGTAACAGTTCCAAACAGAGACAGGCACCCACAACTAAGCATTTTTTAAATTAATTTTTATTTAAATTAGAAACAGTCTTATTTTACATACCAACCCCAGTTCTCTCTCCCTGACATCCTCCCATCCCCTCACCATCTCCCCATCTTATCTCCCATTCATGCCTCAGGGAGGGTGAGATCTCCCATGGGGGTTCATCAAAGTCTGTCACATCATTTGGGGGAGGGTCTAGGCCTTCCTCCATGTATCAAGTCTGTGAGAGTATTCCTCCATGGGGAATGGGCTCCCAAAGCCCATCTGTGAACTATGATAAATACTGGTTCCACTGCCAGCAGCCACATAGACTGCCCAAGCCCCCAACTGACAACCACATTCAGGGTGCCTGGTTCCATCCTATGCCAGTTCCCCATCAGTCTGGGGTCTGTGAGTTCCCACTGCCAGTCTTACTTTTGACAGGTGCCTTCAGTTTAGATTGAAGGTATCTAGAAGGTATTTACCTTTAAGCTGGAAATTTAAAAGAAAATGGTTTTCTTGTGTTAATTCTAAAATTAATTAGAATTCTGCATGTAGTCTAAAACTGCATGTAGTCTAAAACTTCAAAGACCATACACAAAGCAGAATAATTCGTACCAGAGGCTAGAAGGTAGGGAAGGGAAAAGGAGGAACCAATGAAAGGGTGAAAAAACATAGATAAGTGGAAGAAGCCTGAGTGAGCTGTTGTACACAATTTTTACCAGAATAAAAATGCACTGTGTATGTCAAAACAACTGAAAGACTAGATTTCTAAAACCTCAACACACACACACACACACACACACACACACACACACACACACACACACACACACACACACAAAAGCATGCAAGTGTAATGGATTTGTTAGTTACCCAGGTTTAATCAAACCACACTGCAAACATATATCAAAACATCAGACTGAATCCCACAAATACACGCATTGATGCCTTGTCAGTGAAAAATAAATTGTTGACACAAAAGATCTACTGAAGGAATCCCCTACCAGCTTCCAACGTTATTTTAAAAACTCTCCCACCATCATTCCTGTGGCTGTGCAAGCCATTTCTTGCTTGTTCCCATTTCATGAAGAAAGAACAGCTGCCCATCATCCCTCATAAAAATTTTGCCAACCATCGTGAAAACCAGGAAAACAGCCATATTCTCAATGCTGTCAAAAGATGTTCTCTTGGGCACTACACATAGCCTCTGTCTCTGTGAGCTCAGTGAATGTGAAGACTGTAATTAAGTCCCTATTCAGACTTCACTTCTCTGGACTCCATCAACCCAGTCCTTTAGACTTCCAGCACACAACAGAGTTCTCAGACCTTTTAATCATTTCTGCTGGATTCCTCTGGATCCTCTCCAAATTCTACAAAATAAAGCCATGACTCGGGCTCCAGGAGAAAGAAAGGAATTGCCCAGCAGTCTCTTATTATTGTGCTCTTACATTTTTGCTCTTTATTTTTCCTCCTGTTTATTACCCTTCACACCTCACCCCTGAATTATGTTCTGTTTACATCGAAGGGTCCTTCCATGGTCATTTTTGAATTGAAATCTTTTTATGATTAGCAGAGTTAAAGTTTCATATCCTGGCTAGAAGACATGAACACATTGTGTCACACTTGAAAATAAAACACCAGGCTAAGGACTGTGACTGGAGAGTAGTGTTCAGAACTCACTTCCATGAACTTCTCAAGATGAAGCAAAAATAACATGTCAGACACTGGTGGGTTTAAATTTCAATTCATCCATGGACTAGTTTCAGGATTCCAGCACATACTGAATGTTCAAAGAAAATGATATGCATTTCTTAGGGTGATCATGGGAAATTAATTCAGTTAACATTAGAAAGACTATGGAAAAATGATGTATGTGTGCTCTGTCATAATTTGATGTGTAGTCATGAAAGACTGTTCTGGTTATTTTTACTGCCTTTCACAGTATGGCACAAGGCCAAGAAGTCTCATTCTCTATAGGATGAAATTAAAGACAGGATGAGACTGCCCAGAATAACAATATAGCATAAGACTGAACTTGTAGCACACACCTTAGCATCTGCAGGGTTTCTGACAGAACAACAACAATATACAGAAGAGAAGACATATGAAGCTGCCCTTGTGAGAGGAGCAGGTACATTTGTGAAGCCACAGCAGGACAAGTATGCTAGAAGCCAAGGAAGCTAGAAGCCAGTACTTCTCCATGGGTATTGACGGAGCACTACACCAAAAGAGGCTATTATTGAGCATAGAGGTACCATCTCAGTTCACAAAGAATAGCATGATCACTCCAATAAAATCAAAATAGTAATGCTTTTCACTTACTGTGAAAATAATTTTATTCCAGTATTTCAAAGAAAAGTACATAAGACTCAAAAGAGACCACACACTTCAGAATAGTAAAATGTTCCCTCCAATTTTAGGTATTTAAATGAATTCTAAGTTGAACAAGGCAGTAAATTAAAAATGTATTTTCTTTAATGACATCTTTAACATTTGACCTCTTGTTGAGCAAATCAATTCTGCTACAAAACCAAAAAAACTACCCATTCAAAGAACTATGAAAACACCTCTATTCAATAAAAACCAATAAATATGTTTCAAAATTGCTGATTGATAATAGCATAATTCTATCTCCAATTTTAAAAGATCGAGCAACAATGTGATTTACAAACCAAAATAACTTTCATTTCGGTATAGTGAAAGTAACACAGCAGGGGGAATCGTGTTTACAGTGTGAATAAACAGCCACTGGTAGTACTGAGTTGTTTCCCACATGATTTGCCACAGGAAGTGTTCCTGAAAGCCTCACATATGCTCATTAGGAGAAGATGCAGAGACTGAAGCTTAGGGAAGAAGGGGAATTCTGCTCTAAGTAACAAACGAAAACTGATGTTCAAGAATGTTTAAACTGTTATAGAAATCTCCAACTAACCCAACTGTGGTCCTGAAATCAACAGATCTCAACTGGAGTCTCCTTAACTAGGACATATTACAGAGCAGAATAAGACCATAAATTGTGGAAGAGAATAAATTCTTGTGAAGGAGGCCCCTACAATAAGCCACTGTTACACTAAAGTACCTACGTACTGAGGAGCAAATTATTAATACCTTCATGAATATTGAGAGATGGCTTAGCTTCCCCTGCCTATGTATGTCACTTTCTGCAAGAAGAGACTCTAAGCAAGGCTGGTGGCTTCCCTTCCCCATGGTCAGACAGCTGAACTCCTAGCAGGGCCAGAGCAAGAGCTCAGGACTATGGGAAGTGTACTCATATAAGAGAGGTAATGTGATGTACAGTTTACTCTGTGTATGAAAGGGGATTGTGTCATTAACTATTAACAGAACTGCAGGCACAAGTCTGAACTGTGCTGGGCAAGCCAAGATGAGCAGCCTTTGATGTTCCGGACAAAGTAATGTCTATCAAATAAACATTGTGGGAATTTACTTTGTTAAACAGAACTTTTTTTTAAGTAAGGCAGAAGAATCTGTACTTAAAAGAGCAGCTAAAATAAGCAATTATATCTACACTGTAATTGTTACTTTAAAAATAAGCCTTGTAAATACTAAACTACCAGAGAAAGAGAAGGAGGAACACAGCAAAGAACCTAGCAGGATCCTGTTACTGCTTCACAAAGATTAGTCAGTATTTCGTATACTCAAACTAGTTAAGAACAGATGTAAACTAAATTGCTGACAGCACAAAATAGTGCTCTTCAGGTGACAGTCATACATACTGCATGGTTTCTATCAAAAGAATAACTAATATTGGCAGTCAAAAGACTTCAGCAAGGAACTAAAAGTAGAAAACTATTGTTTTACAGATCAGTGAGTATCACACTGAATAGATTAGTATTTGCAAGCCCAACTAAGTGTTACGCCTCACATTGGACTTCTCAGCCAGTGAGCAAATGACTAACATTTTTGCTTATGAATTCTTTATGTAAATTTCACGGGCCTATCCCAAAGCCTTATGACTTGAAACATCTGTGCAGTGTACTTTTTTTTATTAATATGAGAAGTGACAAATTGCCCGTTACAGCATTTGTAGGACATGTATAATGTGACAGTTCTGTCCTTTAGAGGAAAACATTTATGGTGTGACCTGTTATTTGTAACCAAATTGGATAATGACTTTCATACAATTTGGCACTTAATCACATGTATTAATGTCTTGCTTTTCAGAGATTATCAATTCAGGATCATGAAAATTAAGCCTCAGTAAGATTCAGGAAGGGAATGAAAAGTTGATCGACATAGAAACATTGTCACATAATGGTGTAGCTCTATGCCCTTCATCATCAGCCTATGTACTCAAACAATGAACACGGTTTAAACAGGTTAAAACTGAGGACTTCCTGGCCCACAAATGATTAAAAAACATTCTTAACACTTCCACAGGTATGAATGTTAAAAACAACATAAAAGGAAATATCCATTTAGAGAGAAGAAAAAAAGAAGAATTATTATAGTCAGTCTTATGAGATGAAGACAAAATAAAGGAAATGGGATCTTTTCTGCCAGAAGGCTTGAGAATGGAATGTATACGATCATTATGAAGAACAAGCTGTGGAATCAATGCACACATGCCGTCCAGAGATGCTTGCTCATACATGGAGCCATGCGAGCAGTATCTCATCACTGCAGTCAGGGCAATGACGTCAACTCAACAAAATAATGCCATCCATGAATATCAAGTGGTTATATTCGATAAGACCCCACTGGTACAACATTATAAAAAAGACAAAATTAGAGCTGAGACCATATACTGTAGTCATATATTGTACATGGGCAAGGCCATGAGATCAGTTTTCAGCACACACCAAAAGGTCAAAGTTATTTATAGTGTCAAGAATGGAAAGGGGCTATACTTGTGGTTTTGAAAGCAAATACAATAAAACAAGCAAGAGGATCCCTTTTCTAAGATCCATGCTATGGAAACACGGATGCAGTACTTTATACAGAAAATAGAAGGAGAGAATGTGGATGAGCATGAGGATGAGGAATGAACTACAGCACAAGGATAAACTCGAACAATGATGAGCATATCCCATAAGCAAATGACTTCTAGGTACATTAGTCACAAAGCAAAACTACCTGGACCACACTCTTTTTAAGAAGCAACATACACACATACTCTTCATCTTGAACTACTAAAACCTTAAACACAGGTGCATAGCAATGGCAGTAAGAATGAAGGAGAAACAGAACTATAAACTATCAGGCCACTGCTTATCAAATACATGCTTAAACGTCAACATCACAGATATATATTAGAGTTTCCATTATGTTCACAAAATTAAAAGCTACAGGAATATATGCCAGCAAAAAGAGTGCCACTACATAACAGTGATCACGAATACGCAACAGATTGCACTGTCACAGAATGCTGAGGTGCTGGTGTGCCGATGATCTGCAAACAAAATAAATATTCTTCAAATGAAAATGACCAATTCAAATGCCCATTAGGATGTCAAACAAGAATTCCAAATTATAATAATCAAATACAAGCTTATTAGTAAAAATCTGACCAAAAAATACCTTTTAGAGTATACAAGATTATTAGTAAAAATCTGACTAAAAAAATACCTTTTAGAGTATGGTGAGGGTGAGGGGAGTTGGGGAGGCGGCTCGGCAGGAGATGCTCTTGCAAATGGTCTGGGTTCAGTGTCCAGCACTCAACAGCAGCTTACAACCACCTGAAACTCTAGTACTATGGATCTAACACCTCTTCGGACATCCACAGGTGCCTGCACACACAGTGATATACATACACTCACACACTCTCACACACACACACAGAGTGATATTCATACATTCACACACACACCTACACAGACTAACACCCGCACACACACATACACACACACACACACACACACACACACACACACACACACACTATATACACTCTCTCTCACAAACACCCATAATGATATTCATACTCTCTGTCTCGCTCACTCTCTCTCTCCTTCTCTCTCTCTCTCTCTCTCTCTCTCTCTCTCTCTCTCTCTCTCTCTCTCACACACACACACACACACACACACAGTGATATTCATACATTCACACACACACACACAGACTAACACCTGCACACAAAATAATGATTATTATTATCTCTCTCACACACACACCCATAGTGATATTCATACACTCATACACACATAGTGATATACATACTCACACACACATAAGTGATATTCATACAAACATACACACTCACACCTGCACACACATGGTGATATACATACACTCAGACACACACACACACACACACACACACACACACACACACATACATGCATGCACACGCATGCACATGCATGCAATTCTTTTTAAAAATAAGTAAGCCTGCCTGTGGACTGGAGAGATTGCTCTGAGGTTAAAAACATGACTACTCTTGAAAAGGACCTAAGTTTGATTCATAGTCTCCATATCAGGTGGCTTGTAACCACCCATAACTCCAGTCCCAAGGGAGCTGATCTAATGGCCTCTTCTGAACTCACAGGTCCTGACATTCACCTGCATATTACCACACATGCACACACATACACAAACATTATCACACAAAGACACATATATATGATTCAAAAGAAAGTAAAGGGACAAATAATCTTTAAAGACTAGAGCTGAGACTTTGGGTGCTGAGGGGATACATCAGTGGTTAGGGGGTTCCCTGTGCTAGCATAAAACTGGGAGACCAGAGCACAAAGAAAGCATCCATGTAAAAAGCCAAACTTGGTGGCATATATCTGTAACCATGTGCCGGCTCAAAGACAGGTAGGCTGGCCCTTCTATCCTAAACGATCAGCTCTAGGTTCAGAAAATGACCCTTGCTCAAAAAAAAAAAAAAAAAGAAAGAAAAGAAAAGAAAAAAGAAAGAAAGAAAGAAAAAAGAAAAGAAAAGAAAAATAAGGTGGAACGAGAGGAACACCTGACAGTGACCTTGTATCTTCACATACACATTTGGGGGTGAGTATACCTACAAACAGACAACATACACCACATGCACACAAAATTTTCTCTTAAAAGAGTTGAAGAAGAGGCAAAAGAAATATGAGCTTCTGTACTTAAAGGAATTAGGTCTTGTAGAAATGAGAGTATTAAACTTATTCATGAAACCATAGTTCACTGTTACTTCTGATAATAAGGAAGATGTAGTAAAAGAGAAATCTCACAAATTAATCAAATAATGGTGTGTGTGTGTGTGTGTGTGTGTGTGTGTGTGTGTGTGTGTGTGTGTGTATGTATGTGTGTGTGTATGTAAGGTAATCCAGCAGCTGCCAGGCCCCTCAATTTTTTTCTAAAGCCATATGTTCTGTTTACACCTAGCCTTTTATTGCTCTACTACAGCTCACACCAAATAAAAAGGAACAGAAGGACTTACATCAGTGTGTGAACTCAGGCAAATTGGATGCTTGCTGATAAAATTGTAGGCACTACAAATAAGGACAGCAGAAATACTCAACAGGTGTCTGATATGAAAGCTGAAGAGATCTTCTCAGGTTAAGAACACTAAAGTTGACTTTGAGAGGAAAAACACAACCTACCTAAGGACATCTAGTGATTCAGGGCATCCTCACTTGAGTTTTTTTCAGTTGAGGATCAGGTTACAGAAGCGTGCAGATTAAAATGCCTGTGACAAGCATCACAAGCATCACACCCTGAAAACTAGTAAGTTACAGACTGCACTTAACACCTACAGCATCTGCTTGAAGCTTCACAAAGATCCTCAATGTGTTATATTTCTAAAACAAGTCAGAGAGCCCACCAGTTAAATTCAACTGCTAGGGCTGAAGGTCAAACATTCTCCATGGATCAGCTAAAACAATAAAGGGGTTTTCCTTTAAAGTTTTAAAATTTGACATAACTGTAGTTCTCCCAGAGAAGTGCAGACAATAATAGTCTTCCATTGACCATTTACCCAAATTCTCAATGTAGTGATACCTTACAAGACTGTAACGTGAACTCACAAGCAGAACAGGCAGACATAGTCAAAGGCTCTACAGTTGTCCTTTCATAGACAACCATCTCCTTGTCCCATCGCCAGTGTCCTGATCAGCTTGCCTGTCAATCACCATTGTGCATTTCAGAATTCTGTCACTTCAAAAATGTTCTGCGAATGCAATTATTCAGCATGTGACCCTAAAGACAGGTTTTCTTTGACTTAGATCATTCCCCAAGGAGTCAGCCAACTGTGTTATTCTTCCATTGCTTAGAGAATTACGAAGTACCCACCTGTCACTTTGTCTATCCACCACTGAATAACATCACAAATGCTCCTAGTTTGGTTTTGTTATGGTTTAGATGTGAACTGTTCCCTATGGCTCAGAAGTATGAACACTTGGTCCCTAGAGGGTGACTCAATTTGGGGGTTGTGAAACCATTAGGATGTATGACCACACTACTACAAATGAATTATGAGAAATGATCCTTGAAGATATACTTTCAAAATGGCGAGGCCCAAGGGTTTTGCTTTCTGATCTGCTGAGCAATGTTGTGGCCTTGCCACCATCACATCTCCCCTGCCAAGATGAACTGCAGCCTCTGAACTGTGAGACAAACTAAAACCTTCCTTTTAAGTTTCTCGTGGAGGCCATTTAGCACCAGGTGAGAAAAGTAACCCATGACAGATTTATTACTTGTAAAGCAACTCGTGAACAAGGTCACCTGAGAGAGCAAGTCTTCATGTCTCTACATAACAACTGGAGAGTTCAGCTGCTGGGTTATACAGTGCATGTTCACACTTGTTGGAAGAAATTGTCACCATCTTTTCCAGAGTGTCTATATCATTTAACAACCCCACCAGTGTAGTATGAGCAGTCCAGGCCCTTCACAAATAACCAGAGCTTACTATTGTTGCTTCCTTAGTCATTCTCCTGGTGTCCACTAACAGCTTCCTGAACATTGTGTTTCTTGTGAGGACAGATGACAAAGAAGAACATGTTTTCCTGTGATGTTGCCAGCTGTGAATCCTCCAAACACAGAAAGTTTTACTTTTCCCATTTTTAACTGGGTTGTTTGGGTTTTTCTATTTTTGCTGTTTTGAAAATGTTTATATATTCTTGATGCCAGTTTGCTGTTGCATGTGGTTTGCAGACACTCTCACAATCCACAGGCCAGCTTTCCAATCTCCAAGCAAGATTATCTCACAGAGGTTAAAGCACAGTTAGGAATCCCTTCTGTGGTTCTAGTGATTGGTCCCAACCTAAGGACCCTTGCTAGGTTTATGTCCTGAGGACTTTATCCTGTTGTTTTCTGGAATATTTATTCTTTCATGTCTTGCAATTAAATCAATGGTATATTTGAAATGATCTTTGTAGAAGATATGAGGCTTAGGTCAAGGTTGTTATTTAACCCATAAAGTCAAATAGTTCCATCTGTTGAAATGGCTATGAATCCTGCACTGAACTGTTCTTCTCCCTTTGTTAGAAATAAAGTCAACTATAAATATGAGGACTAGTTCTGGGTGTCTGTCACTGATCAATATATCTTTCTGTCCACCACTTTTTAAGAATCATTTCAGTTATAATACAGACCTTGATTTACAAGGGTGTCTTTTGTTATGTTTGTTTAGATCATAACAGTCTCTTTCTTAAAACCATGCCAAAATCTCCCTTCCACACAGAAATTCTTTCATAGAGTGGAAAAGATGAATACAGCAGTCCATGCAGTGGAGAGAAGTAGAACAAGATGGTGACAGGTATAGGACCATGGCCTCAGCAGACAAAGGGGCATGTAACTGCCTTGCAGGTCTTGACCTCCAGCTGCTGGGATGAACAAAGATGTTCAGAGATGACTGATGGTTCATTTTCTGGGATAAGTCTCCTAGAAAGAATGCCAGGATCCCTGCTGTCACCATAAACCATGTTGATGTTCATGATCAGTTCTGCCAACAGCTGCCATGGGCACAGGAGCTTCTTTTACAGTGGTATTGATGACTTCACACTCATAACTGAGACTGAGAGACATTGAAAGCTTCTATAATATCCTCTCCCAGTGCTCCACCACCACTAAAAAAGACAAGAGTCTAGACATTACTCTTAACAAAGATGCTGAAGTGTAACTCTTCACAGTTAAGAACGTCTGGGTAGAGGGACTTGGGGGAATCAGTTTTCTTGAAGAGGCTGGCCAATGGGAGTTTGACCATACTCCAATGAGTTATATGAGCAATACAAATTAGACTTAATAATTTAGTTTTTATCTTTTTTTGTTGTTGTTGGTTGGGGGAAGGCACAAGAGGAGGAGGGTAGACCTGGGAATGGGAAGCCAATGTGGTCAAGGTGCACTGTATAGAATCCCAAACAATTAATAAAAAGATTATGCTGGAGGAAAAATGTATGTATGTATGTATGTATGTATGTATGTATGTATGTATGTATGTGTGTGTGTATGTGTGTATGTATGTATGTACATATGTATCACAAATCCTAGTGGAAACCCATAAAGCCCACAAAACTTGACTTGTGCCAGCCTCTTGGGCTGCACCTCAACTGGTTCTTGCCTGTCTACTCCCTACAACATCATCAGTCATCATTTTACTCTCTGAGCATGGTAGAAACCTCACTGGAATTTCCTGTCCAACATTAAGACAAACTTCATTCATAGTCATTAGCTCTCAACTCAAATTCACCTTCATAAAAAAGGCTTTGACTTCCTACTTTATCATATCACCCATGTCAACATTCTGGAGAGCAGAGGACACACAGATAGGTTCCAAATGCATGAGCTCATGAATTTACTTCTTCTTTAGTAATGTCCTGGAACTGTAGAATAAGACAATGTAAGGTCCATATGAAGAAGCTCCTTGTCCATCTTGTTCATTACTGGAGACTCAGTACTAAGAACTGTAACAAAATGGAACCAACACTCACAAATAAAATTAAAGGTCTATTTATGGAGTCCATTGTAAATAACAACTACTGTGCAACAATAAAAATAATCAATATCTATATCATAGATATATGACTCCTCTAACATATACCCACTAAATGTGACTTTATGAGAGAGTACACACTTGCATGTGCGAATGCATGTGCGTGTGTGTGCGTGTGTGTCAGTCTTTGCAACAATTCTAAAATGAGTTAGTATATTCCCATTTTAGAGTGAAGAAATTAAAAAGCACATAACCTTTAAATAACCCAAAACTATTTAACTAGATAAACTAAATATCCTCACTCCCTCACTCCCTCCTCCCTCTTCTCTCTCTCCCTCTCCTTCCCTCCTTCCTTCTCCCTCCCAACCTTTCTCCTTCCCTTTCCTCTCCTAGTCTGTCTTTCTCTCTCCAGTTAGGGAAATTATGCAAAAATCTTATTTCCTATTGCATTAAAAGTGCTTAATTCAAGTTCTTGTTCAAAAGGAAATATTACTAGGACAGCATGGCACAGCACAGCTTGCAGAATGTGCTCTTAATACAAATCATTTGTAAGGTAATTACTGGGCCTATAACATCCCTAGTTTTAGACTAGGCTCCAAAGGTCTGAGTTCCATCAAGAAATGTTATGGTCAAACATAAGTATACCTTACTAGCCTCAAGACAGACAATTACAATGACTAATTTGCACCATCACTGAAACTAAAAAATGAGCAAAACCTTTATATAAAATTTATCTGAGGCTTTGAAGTTTCACAGATAACAAGGTCGCAAATGTTTCAAACCCCAAGCACAGTTCTAAGTGTACATTTCTGTCTCGACCACCCTTGACCAGCAAGAACGACGCAACACCGAGGAATCTTCTTCTCAGTTTTACTCGGGAAACTTGATTTACAGGGAGTGGCCCCGGGTAGAGGAAGACGGGGCCTGATATAGTCTACATCTACCAATCACCTAACCCCACGTGGTGTGCCAGGATAGGTTGTCTCCAAGCAGAATTAAGAGGATACGTGGCCTTTACCAAAATAGGAGTTGTTTACCACAAGAGAGCACTCACTGTCGGGCTGTCAGAAGGCAGAAACCAGCGCCATCTTTTAGGCGCGGTACTCTGCAGCTCCCAACACATTTCCCCATCTAACTTTTTTTTTATCTGAAAATCCTCAAAGGACAGTATTTTCATTCATATAAACTAATAAATATTAGCAAAACACAAATAGGCTATCTTCTCAACCTTCCTTTAGGAAGCAATAGCAATAAGAGCAATGTTCCTTTGGCTCTGTCCTTTGTTAGATGTCATATAAGCCATTCTTGGGTGTACTGTTTTTAAATGAAGAAGCTCAATCTCAGAAATCAATGTTTTCATGACTTACATACAATCGATAGCTTGGAAGCCTCTGATCTCCAGTATTTAATTCCAAATTGATTTTAACATCTCTATAAAGTGTTTGGGGTTTGATTTCTAAGACCATGTTGATGCACAATGAAGAGATCCTATGTTGTGTTCCCTGAGACACACTTCATATTTGTGAGGATGTCACATAAAGCAAAGTCAATGATCTCTGAGCACAATTCTGCTCCATATGTTAGGAATACTGATGGTACAGAAAGGTAATTTTTCAAAACTGAGTTAGACAGTGTTCGAACACCACACTTCATAACTTCTATGTGCACCTTTTTGAAAGAACACACAGAAACTTGTCTCAGCACCTTTCCTAGGAACACTAGGGATGTCATCAGTGCTTTCTGGAGAGACTTTGCCATGTTCTGTGAAACAAAGAAGAGAGTAATGAAAGGAACAGGGTTGAGGGAACAATTTCTTAAAACCATGAGTCCCAAATGAGCTGTAGCCTGAAAAAAGGAGAATATACTAGTAGATACTCTCACAGCCAGTCCTATAGGCAAAGAAAAAACATGAAAGTTTATCCCATACATTAAAGGAAAGGTTACTGTACTAAGAAGAACATGAATTCCCATATACCATTAACCTCATATGCTAAAATGAATTGAAGAAACTAATTATTCAGAAACAGAGAATGGCCGTTGGGAAAAAGGATTTAACAGTCAAAGTGTGTGCAGATTATTATCATGAATTAAACTAATGAGAGAATAGAGATATTAGGAGGGGACAGAAACTTTCCCAAAATACTAGCCTTGCCACTCCTGCCACACAGTGAAAAATCAATGCCCAAACAGAACATGCAGTTAATGATCTTCCAGAAAATAGACTCCTCAGTATTTAAGGTGATTGCTTCCAAAGCAAAATTATGCAAAAGGTGGTAGAGTGGAGCAAGAGAATGAATGTAACACCTATACAGGATAAAATATGTGGAAAGGAATTATCTGCCCATGAATGTTCAAAATCAAGAAAACTTTTCTATTAATTTTATAAGTATAATTAAAGGGGAAATGTGAACAAAAGCGTTTGAATATATTTTTGGTTTTAGAAAGAAAGAAAGAAAGAAAGAAAGAAAGAAAGAAAGAAAGAAAGGGAAGGAAGGAGAGAAAGAAAGAAAATACACTTGAATAAGGGTGTGCTTGATACCCTCCAAAAGGAAACTCAAAAACTAACACTCTAAAAACATGACTATCTGAAAGCTACTTTATGGACAAAGTACATCCTGGCAAATTTCAGTCAAGAACACTTTGGCACACATGAAAATATTAATCTCTATATAAATGGAAGATACTGGGTTTGCTATGAAAGAGACTTGGGGGTTACAAAGATAGAGAATGAAAATGGAGAAGGAGAAAGGAATCATGGAAGAGCATACACAGAACAGGAGACACAGTAAGGTGATTGGTATGCCACAATGTACAATTATGAAACTATAATTCAGACTTTTGCATCAAGAATGATATAGTGTTATGATTTCTTTGGGTAATCCATACAAGAAAGACTAACAAAAGTTCAAATGTTCCAGTGTCCACTTTCAGAGCCAGCAAAGTAAAGATGCTGATGTCAGTGGTTGGTTCTCCAGCCCATGGGCCCTTTGTGGAAAACAGCCTATCACTGTCCTAGACGAGGATTAGTGGTGTCGCCTCCATGCATGTGTTTTATCCACACATCGACAGAGAACGAGGTAGAACAGCATTTTAAGAAAAGAGGAAGAGAGAAAGGGGCAAGGTAAACAGTAGTCGACACCTACCAGAGCCATAATAAATTTTAAACATATGATACATCTTTATATACTGTGTAAAGTAAGATGGCCAAAATTTTGGGGGATAATTGGATATCATTACTTAAAAACTTTTTAAAAATTAAATTGAAAACTGTAAGGATTATCCTTTCACCTTTTTCATTCTTATCTAGATTTCTAAGTTTTCCATATGCTCACAATTTTTAAACATTTTTTCAAAGTCAAAGATTTTGAAAACAAAGAAACTGTTCGGAAGACTGTATGATAGTTATCTATGAGAGCACTGATACTTGTCATTCTTAATTTACCAAACCTACAGAATGTCCAAGGTCAGGAACCAGCCCTGATGTCAACAATGAACATAGTGTAATAAGGTATGGCAGTATGATTCATCAGTCCTGGAGTGTTTCACCGTGGAAGGTGACGATGATGAGGGGAAACTTTGCATGAGTCTAAGAGATAGGGTAACAGATAGAACCTTTGCATCCTCAACTGTATCTTTCTGGAAACATAAAATTACTCAAAACAAGGTGTTTTTTAAATCTGGGACAAATTTGACCTTTGTTTTGTATGTGTGTTTACTAAGTCAAAAGTTTCTGTTTTTTTCCTTCCCCCCCCCCTGCCTAATTAGAGCCCCTTCCCTATCTTTCCCAATTCCTCCTTCAGATCAGCTGTACCCTGCTCTTCTCCTCTCCTCTCTACTATTTCTCCACTCTTCACCACAGCAATGGTTCATTGTCACCTTCTGGGTTGCTGCAGTCACCCCAGGTCATCTACTCACATGGGAGGACATGGAGCCAGGAGCCTAAGAAGAAAGAGAACCCATGACACATGTCTTTGGGTCTGGGTTACCTCACTCAATATGATCTTTTCTAGTTCCATTCATTGACATGTAAACGTAATGATTTCATTTTTTCTTTACAGATGAATACAATTCCACAGTGGATATGTACCATATGTCCATTATCCATTTGTCATTTTAAGGACATTTAGGTTGTTTCCACTTCCTAGCTATTGGCTGAACATGCATCTGAGGAATAGGATGTTGAGTTCTTTGGGCATATGCCAAAGCATAGTATAGCTGGGTCATATGGTACATTTATTTTCATCTTTTTGAACAGTCTCTACATTGGTTGCCATAGTAGCTGTACCAGTTTACAATGAATGAGGATGCCCTTTTCCCTGCATCCCCTACAGCATTTGCTGTTGGCTGTTCTCTTGATCTTTGTCCTTCTGGCTAGAGTAAGATGAAATCTCAAAGCAGTTTTTACTTACATTTCCCTAATTGCTAGGGAAGACTAACATAACTTGGCAGTAACCAAAAGTTCTGATTGGATTTAAGACCACTCAAAAAGAGGCAAGTTATGTCTGGGTACTGCAAACCTAATCAACTTCCTGTAGTTAGTAAAGTAATGGATCTTATAGAACATACAACAGCTACTTTACTAAACCAACAGAATCCCTAACTATACTCTAAACATTTCTCCTTATAACCACAGATTTGCAACAGATGAAGGCCATTACAGAAAAACACAACCAACTAAAATGCAGAGGTATATAGCGCAGTCTATGTATACCTCTATAACACAACTCCTGCACTAACATACAGGGATCATTGCTGAAGAAAGGACAGAAAGATTATAAGACCCAAGGGAACAGAAAGTTTGCTTAGAGATTGAATCTCCTAGAAATGTCAGAAGCTACATCCTTAAAGTCTCACCAACATGACTGCCTGAATATGAGCTGAACAAGGATGACTCCAAAAGGCATGGTAACATAGACAGGGAAAACCCACAAGTCATGAACCCTACAGAAAGACCTGCAGACAACTAAGGAACACTGAGAGGAGAATAGTCTTCTCCAGGGAAAAGCACACCAATTGGTTATCCAATAGAGGATATTTATTTATGTACTTAAAAATAGGAAAACACACACATACATTCCCAAATGTGAATGAGTGCACACACACACACACACACACACACACACACACACACACACACACACAGAAAATAACAACTAATGAAAAAAAGAGGCCATGAATTTGAAAGAGCAAGGATGAGTATAAAGGAGGGTTTGGAGAGAGAAAGAGATAATGCAATTATAATCATAACAATATTCTTTAATTAAATTTCCAGAAATGAGGTGAGGGATGGGTTGGGGGGATGGGGGAAACTTGGGAGGATGGGAGGGCGAGGGAATGGGGGATGGATATGTAAATATGAGTAGTAATTAAAGATTTTAAATAAAAAATCCAGAAATATTTAGCTATATATCATTGATTCTATAGGGAATCACATTAATTTTCACAGAGTTAGCAGATTACTAACTGGTTGACCTCTTCTAATAAAATATAATATAAACAATCATGAAGGACACTTCAACTTAGTGACTTTTTTTTAACATTTGGGCTAGTTCCGGGAAATTAAAGGTACTAACAGAATTAAGAGCTTGCTATCCTTAACAAAAAAAGAAAAAAATCTATTGAGTGTATTGCAACAAAATGTTACAATCTGAAAATATCATAATACATTTCATGAGTGTTTAAATATTCCATAAACATGTAAGGACAAATTAAATTTAAAACAATGAAATATCATCTGATTAAAAAAAAACTGTCAGCCTGTATACCTCTTACTCATTTATACTTGTAGACTTCAACCGTCATTATTACTAAAAACAACTTATCTGCTGTTTAAGCAACTGGTTAGTTATTGCAAATACTTTTGATTTATTTTACTTCTTAGTTTATTATTTCGGTTACCTTTCCACATGAAAACAATGTAAAAATAGACGGAAAAGAAATGAGCATATAGCTAAATTTTAAATTCTGTTAGGAAAATAATAAGTTACTTTTTAACAAGAAGTGTGTTATTGATATAATTCACAAATCAAGGACATTAAATTTTAACATTTTGTTTTGAAACAATAAACAAGTTGAACTTTCTGTGAAAATTAAATCAATCATCAAAGAGTAATCCTATGTACAGAATTAATTGTTTATTAATTCAAGACAATCACTTTGTGGTCACTAGCTCTTTGAGATTACTAGGTCTCTAACCTCATACAACCTGTCTTCCTTCTTACCTTACTTGTCAATACTTATTACAAATGGCTATTTGCATCTGTAACTTCCTTGGAAACAGCCCCATCAGTACAACTTTTACTGGTGTGTGAGACATAGTTCATGATGTTTACCTTAAGTTACTATCAAATCTAAAGTGTACAAATCAGGTCTGAGCATAAGAGACCTGGAATAAATGCAGAGTATAATTGAACATTGGAAGAAACAGCCCAAGCTGTTGTTTCAGAAGAGTAAACCATTGGAGAACCCAGTCTCTCACACTTTCTAAATATCTATACTCACCTTCCCAGACTTATTTTTATCCATTCTTCATAGGATGGTTTTGTTGAATCATCCAATAGAGGAGGAGACTCACACTAAAAAGTAATGACTATCTAGACATGCTAGTTCCCTGCTTCACAGATGAACGTGACAAATGTTACTCTCTGATAACCACATTTCATGAAAGATAAATCAATGTATAAAGGCCAAAAAAAATCTAAAAACTAAAGATAGCATGCTACTTTATATACACACAAAATGGGAGAGTCTTACTGAATAGAAGAGCATGGGACTCAGAAAGCAGTCAGTTTGGTAGGCAGGAGAGAAATACAAAGTAGTTACCAGAAGTTATTTAATCTTCATCTTTAGGTGGCATGTTTTGAAGCAGCCTCTACATCATTAGGAGAAACTAGAAATACATTAGGAAAAACACAAGTAAAACCTCTAAGAAGCCAAACATTAAGACATATAGATAGTGAGCCACTATAGTTTCAGAATACTAGCGCTTTCCTGGTAGTCTTACTTTAGTGACATCATCAAGAGAAGGAATCATGTGGCGTAAACAACATTTCCAAAACTGCAATGCACCACTATGATTGGAACATTCTCAGAAGACTGCAGAGGAAAGATGTCATCTTTAATGATGGCTTCACTTGGCCTAACTCAGAAGAATATCCTTCAGCTCTGCAAACCATCTCCCATTTACTGAGAACCATTCTTCTGTGCCAGCTTAAAATAAGCAGAGATTACACAAGTGCCATGTGCCATCCTAAATAGGGAAAGGGGGAAAAACAAGTACAATATGGTATTTAAACAGCTGTGTGAAGATACCAGTTAAAACAAGAATCATTTTCAGCTGAACATCTTATGTTTCATTTTGCTAAATATAAACTAGAACAACATTAAATTAACCATCGATTTGTAGATTAAAGCACACAGCTCCACCTGCAAATAATCCAATAAACAGTAATTTTTCAAATGCTGATAACACTGCCATAATTTAGGTTTGAGATTGTAAATTAAAAAAGGAAAAACCTACAGAAATTATTACACAGCTGTCATAGTCAAATAACAATTATTTGTAGTTTTGAGTCAGCTGAAAAATGCAAACAAATAATACATTTGTAAACACCAGAGTAAGAATTTACATCAGGCAGCTAATAAAGACTACTACAATAACTCAATCTTTCAGAAGTAATCAAAATTTCAAATTATCTGTCCGTCCAGTTGAGCATTTCAAGTAAATGAGGGTGGACCAGTTGATAGAATGGAAGAAAACTTTTGTGCAAAAGAATTTTTGCTCAAAAAGATCCATATGGCACCTACTAAGTAGAAAGGTTCATTTACAACATGGTGTCTCACTGATCAAAGAATTACCACTCTTTTTACAGACTTGGTCTCCGTTTTCTATATGTACAAGGTTTTATTTTCTCACACAGTAAATAAAAGCTTATGGTTAAAATACAGTTAAGCAAATACATTCAAAAGGAAACAAACAATTATTCATTAAGTCATTGTATTATAACCCTGTGTATTTATTTTGTACATCTAAAAACAATATGAGACTATATCAAAGGCTTTTACCAGGTTGCAAAAGGGGTACAGTGCATGCAGAATAAAATGAGAAGCTCTACTTCTTAAACTAGTAAACAAGGTAAAGGAAAGAGTCAGGAAACAAGAAGCAGACACAGAAGACTAAGTTTTGTTTATGTTTTGGGTTTGTTTGGCTTTTCTTTTTAACTTTGGAAGAAAATTATCCTAGATGAATGGGATGATTCTTGTTGACTGCCAACTCAACAGACTCGACAGTCACCTGGTCAACAAGCCTCCAGGTATCCCAGTGAGAGATGATTTGATAGGTTAGCCTCTGGCCCTACCTGTGAGTGAGTGATCATATTGATTCTGTAACTTAAGTGCGAAGTATTGCCCAAATATGGCAGTCCAGTTCCCTAGCTTGGGGTCCCAAATCACATAAAAAGGAGGATGTCAGGTGAGCCCAAGCATCCCTCATTATCTGCTTTTCCAAGGCAGACACAATGTAACCTGGTCCTGTCCCCAGGACCTTGCCACCATGAGGGACTACATCCTGAACTGTGGGCCACATTAAGCCTTTCCTCCCTTGATTTTCCTCTATCAGGTTATTTTATGATAGCAACCAGAAAAGTAACTGATACAATGAACCAATCAAACAAGCATTTCTTTAAAGACCTCCCTTGCCCACTAATGTATATTAGTTCTAAGAAACATTCTCTGGTCTTGAGCCTTTTATGAACAGTGGGGAAAATGAAATGTCTTATCCTTCACTATTTTAATTAGATTCCAGTGGTGCCCAGTAGATATAATAGGGAATAGATTTCACACTGCACTAACAGAAGACTGCTTTCCTAGGCCATGAATGTAATCACCTCCCTTCAATCCTGGCTCACTGGTACAGAGGTGCCAGGGATTTACATCAGTAGCTGAGTAGTTAACAGCAGACAGCAGAATAACAGGCTCCAAGAAAAACACTGCTTCTGCATGAAGAGCTGCACCTAAAAAACAAACAGTCTGATTCATTTTTTTCAATTGTGTTCAAGGTTTATCTATTTACTTATTTATCTTTTTGAACATGATCCAAGTAGATGAATGATGTCAATCTGCTGGCAAATTTCTCAAAGGTCAGTGATGGATCTCTAAACTCCTGTTCACAGTTCCAGAACTTTCCACTTGATATCTGCTCTCATAATACTCATTATGTGACTCGAAAAGCCTACATAATTCTGTCAACTATAGATGTTTAGTCCAATTTAAAAAAAAAAAGCATTCAAGAGCTGAGGCAATGGAAATAAATCAGATGTACAGACTCCCTACAACCACATTAAGATCAACCAGTTACAAAGCATGGCTGAAGAGAAGGCAGAGAAGAGATGTCAAAAGAGGGCAGGGCCAGGTACAGATTTGGTTACCAAAGTTCCCCTCTGACCAAGAATAATATTTTTGGTCCTTACAAGAGTTGGTTTCCACTAAGGACCATGCCTCACCATCCTCTCAGGCACAGAGAATGTCTTTCTCTGACGTGCACAGTTGCAGCATTCCCAGTGGAGACAACCTGAAGGATGGGATACGGATTTGAAGACACGTGATGGTTTATCCTCAAATGGCACCAACCCTTCCTAACCGTCCCATTTCTTCTAAGAGTTCTAGGTTAGTAAACTGGCTGAGATCTTGAAATTAAGTGCTAGCCCAGAGGATTCTGTTAGAGCCGGGGGTGGGGTGTGGGGGTGGGGGATGCGTCATATGTCGGGATGGTCGACACATGGAAACAACACTGAGTTTGAGTTTCTGTTCACCAAATGTTCTCAAATCTCAGATGGGCTGCACTTGAGTGATTGTCTAGCTACTAAGATGATTGCAATGCTACATCACAACACTCCAGTCGTCCCTCACCTCCTCTTCTCTCCACTGTAACTCCCACCATGCCTGCAATAGGTATATGGGGACATGAAGCCAATTCAACTGCCAGGATCACATCATTTCTCTGAAATCAGAGGATCTTGTAGCACTGCCACCTAACACTAGACCCTTGGGAATCAGACACCACACCAGGGTAATCGGAATAAGCTAGCCCAGAGGTGTTTTGTTTTGTTTTGTTTTGTTTTGTTTTGTTTTGTTTTGTTTAAGAATACAGTTGCTCCTTCACCATTACTGGGAGGAAAATATTTTGAGGCAAAACAGGATAGGCCACTACAGCACTCCTAGCTCATGACAACTTTTTCTTTGTAAGGTTAAAGTACTGTACACCATAACAGAGTCTTCATGATGGTAAAAAGAGAAGAGGAGGGGCTAGTTGTGAAATAAAGAACTGCAAATGATGAAAGCGGGGCTGAAGTGCATAGTCTTTCCTATTTCTGTGGTCTTATGTTTTCAATTCTTGACTGTCATATAAGGAAGTCATAGTCTGTAAATTCAACTTGTACTCTGAGTCTGTAACTCTCAGATTTTCCCTGTGGGTCTTGTGTCCAGCAGGGCCAATGCTACAACGCTAACACTTCAAGCTTTCACGCATGTATGCATGAGTGCAGATGCTCACAGAGGTCAGAGGAAGGCCTTAGATTCCCTAGGGCTACAGGTCATGAGCCACTTGATATGAGTGCTGGGAACCAAACCAAGGGCTTCAGAAGCTTTCCCTCTCTAAGACTTCTCTCCCTTCCCCAGGCAAAGCAAGTTAAGCAAATCCCACTTGTCCCAAATCCACAGCGTAAGGAAAGGCATGCTCCTTCCCCATGCAAGGCACCCAGCTTCTGACTAGTGTGTTGGATAAGCCCAAATGGGATTAACATGACCTCAGCGTCCAATTTAAAAGATAGCCATATCTCTACTAAGATTAAAGAAATAAAATTATTCTACAGACTCTAATGAAAATATAGAGATCTATGAATTATGAATGAGAAAGGTAGCTAAGAAAAATACATTTCATTATGATCTGGAATACATTTTGTATATGTTTGCCTATTTTATCATAATTTGTTTTTACAAAAAAATCTTATTAACAATCCATTTACTTCATCATTTAAATTCTGCACAGAATATGTCAAATTGACACATGCTGACTAGAAGAACTAGAAGTTGCCTAAAGTATACTAAGGAAAAAATCTTAAAGGTGTAAGCTAAATACCACCTCACAAAAATGAAGAATCAATGGACTGCTTTAAAGGTGGCCTCCCCTAGAATAGCACTAACCTTGTTAGGATAAAGGCAATCACCAGTGGACACTATCTCATGTACAGTCAACCAGGAAAGAGTCCCTCCCCAACTAGAATCAATATTTTGTTTGAAAAAGAAACATTTTGAGATAGAAAATATGGGGCAACTATAGAGAGGTTGAAAGAACAGGGCAAGAAATAAAACAATGATCTGAACAGGCAGTGTGATAAGTGGTGTTCCCTTAGCTTCTCACTGATGCTTCCATTACCTCACTTGCAGAGTGTTGCTACTGAAAATTTATCTGAATTCGCCATTGGCATGCAATGCACTAGAACAATAACCTTTCTTTCAACCAATAAAAGGAATACTACAACCGGTTATAACTACACAGGACTGTGCAATGACTAGCAGTACCTTGGAAAGAGTGAGGCTCACACTATCCTTTAAGAATGGGAAAGGAACTGAAAATTGGAACAGAATTTCAAGTGGGTAGGTGACACTAACAGAGTCATAGGACACGTACAGAGACAAAAGTGTTGGATGTGCTCAAAGCACAAACTGGCATTGCTTGATGGCTGATCAAAGACTCTTTAACAAAGAGATGATAGGATGAGAAAGTTTTGAGAAGAGATGTTCTAAAGGCAGGAATATATTTCACTAGATCTACAGTCAAAAAGAAAATTCTGAATTATGATCAAAATTTATGGAGACAGATAAAAAGATGCTTGGGACAGCATGTCTGTCACTAATTTTGCAAGGTTCGAGTGTTTGTTTTGTTCTTCAATTGCATAAGAAAAACTTTAAATGCTTAAAGCAAACACCACACAAGCAGTCCTATTTTTGAAGTTTGCAAATTGAATATTTCATTATTTCTGTCATCTAAATCTAATCAAGCTTGGAAAACTCCAGAAAAAGCTGAATCATTATATATTCTACATATTCCCCAAATTTGTTTACTTTCAAGAAAAATAGTAAGTGGGAAGTTATATTTTTTTAAATCTTCACTTTTCTTGTCTTTTTATACACACAAATTATGCTAAATAAATATTAAGAGAACAAAACATTCACTCATAATGCAATCCTTATACTCATGCAAGCCATGGGGATTATAAAAATAGAAACCATATTCCAATTATATTTTCCATAACAGGCTAAATCCAAAGAGCTAGTCTAAGAAGAGTAGAAATGGGAGGATAAAGGCTCTTAAGGGGGCTAAAATATCAATGAACTCAAATATTTGATTCTATTCACAAGACACAGGGCACCCTTTCCCCCCAAATGCCTAGTAACTTCAATTTGAGTATGGGGTGTTGCCTACTCTGGTAGCAATTGGATTTCATATTCATACAGAAAGCATTCTGCAAGAAACAAAGATCAGCCCTGTAAGTAGTCAAAAGCCATCCATCCCAGACTGGCTCTTCTCTGCAAATACCTTAAAGTTTATTCTTCCAGATAACCAAAGAAGGAAATAAGTTTCCCATCATCATGATAATCAGAAACTAACAATTTGGCTCAATGAAAAACTGTTTTAGACTATGATAATCTAAGAAAGGGCTAACAATGTCTATGGTGAAGACTCTTTTGTATTTGTGTCATACTCAGGAAAGCAGGGAGTGCATGCTTTTCCCAACATCACATCATCCAAAGGACTATTGGGCAGTACCAAGTCATGACTCTGATGCCTTACAGCTTAGATTGACAGGTACTAATGTGCTACATTCTGCAGACTTCTAGACTTGACTCCAAATGTGATGCAATGTTCATCCCAGAGCAGTGAAAAATTTAGAGTAGAGCAGACCCAAGCAACACACCTTCTGGTGCTGTGGCTCAGGTTAGAGTAGGAGGTGGAAGAAGCTGAGTCAGAAAAGAATGATATTAACAGTGCAGTACCAAAATTCTCATCACTCAACCCATAGATTTAAATGTTCATCCCACAAAAAAGTAGAAAACTCTATTTCAGTAAGAAAAAATATATTCTATAGGGATGCGTGCTATTTTAGGAAAGAGAAAGTTTCATTTTCAACTTGGCAATTTAAAATTTTTATTTTCTTAGAATGCTAAGACAGCATATAAGGAAAGGGAGACCAGGATGCTCTCTAAAATAGACTCCAGGGTGTATTTTAATGCAATATCCAGAGCTTATTAGAGGGTAATTAATGGCTAAGATTTCAGGTGCTATGTTATATAGGAGCTGATAATACAAAGTTATTTCTACTTTCTCTTGTATTTTTAACTTCATTACAATTCACTAGAATTCCTTCCCCCACAGTTAATTATTCATTGTACATTTCAATGCAAACATGGCACCTTTTCCTTCAAAATGTCATCAGCCATGGCCTTCTCTACCAGTTCAGAACCTGCGACACCCATGCTTCCTCACAGCCACGGTCAATCTAAACTCTTGCCACATCAGCAGATTCTTCCTTTTTCTCCAACTTACTGACCTGAGCACATGCTAATCCCATGTTCCTCCTAAATTACTGTCAATATCCTCTGATCCTTCAAGTCAGACAGTCAGGCTCTGGAACACGGCAACTGACCTAAGACCTTTCAGGGACTCCATTGTTCTTAACAGCTTAGTGGCTTTTTAAAATCTGACTCAATTTTACATGTTTCAAATGTCATTTAGTATCCCTACTTTTTTACTCCAAAATGCGAAACTACTTGAAATTATTCCCCTTGCTGCAGTCTCAGCAGCAGGCTGGTCACTGCTTTTCCACAAAGGTGAACTTGGTGCCATCTCAAGGCAACACTGTCAGACATCCAGCTTGGCCAGTGGCTCATCTTTATTACCTAAGGCATTCTGGGATAACAGATACTATATACCACATTATGTTGCGGAGGGTTTTTTTTTGTTGTTTTTTTGGTTTTTTGTTTTTTTGTTCCCTCTCCCTGACCACAAAATCTTTACATCTAGAAACAACCCCTTTCTTATTTTTATCAAATTTTAGCACAGCAGATGGACTAAATACAACCTTCAGCAAATGTCTGCTGAATAACAAACAAACAGAAAGGTAGGTTCGAGGATATAAAAAAAAAACCCTCACTTCTTGATGACAACAAAAGCCAGTTAAATGTGTATGAACCACAAAGTCAGCCCAAAGAAGCAAACGTGTCAGAAATCCTAGAGACCTACAGGAAGGCAGCTACTGGAGAGAGACACTGCAGGATCACGCTGGCCTGTCTACCTGACTTGATGCTAAAGAGTCACAGATCGATGCTGGAGCATTTACACAGGCACCCAATTGGTTGCAGGGTCAGCATATTACAACCTCTACAAAAAATAAAAGGATTTTACACAAAATCCTGCTTCCTTACACAACAGTTTTCACTGCTATGCTCATGAAATAATGGACAATAATTTAAGAGAATATCTTCAATCCATTTGGTTTTCTAAGAAGCATATGCATATTAAAGAAAATTTCATATATGATACTGCATTTTCTTTCCTAAGTAAAAATGCAAATATTCTAAAAAAAAAAAAACTTTCCACTGCATTAGTGATCCTTGCAGCTGAGATTCGTTGGTGTTTATATTATATCAAGGAGTGATTTTTTTTAAAGGAGCCCTTAAATAGAAAATTAAAATTGTATTCCTTAATACAAAGCTTTGGAGTTACACTGTAACTATGTGCTACTCTCTACATCCCTAGATCCTTGAATTTAGACATTAAAATAGGGATTCACTTTAAGCACTCGCTTAACAGACTCACTTTCCAAAGCTTAAAATGAGGAGAAACTAGGAAATTAGTGCTTAATTTAATTAAAAGGTGAAGAACTATAGAGTGATTAGTACAGAAATATTCAATATGCCCTTTAAAAGGTGTGTAAAATGATGGCTTACTTTCATCCTTGCCTTAGTGACTAAGTCATACATATTAAAATACCTAACGATATAATGTAAATCTTTCAACCTAAATTACCAAGGCATCTTAAATCTGAACTATAATGTGGTCTTTGTCATTACAGTAATTAAAGTACATTCCCTCAATTTTGAATTTTCATAATTTCTACAGCATATAGAAATTAATGTAAGATAATAGTTTCTGATATGCATAGTCCTGGGTGCACAATTAGCCACTGTGAATCTAGGACTTGACATCTGTGTAACTTTTAACAAGTAAAAGGCAACTCCACAAGCCTCTTCATGTACATGAACGCAGCAAAAATCATATTGTCGGTGAACCTTTATTGATGTGGAATTGCCATGACTGGCAAAGGCAGGATTTTAGTTCATGTGTTAGCAATGCAATGAAACTTAACACAATAAAACTTCAGAACACTCTGGGCAGGCAGCAGCATCACCAGCTTCTCCAGAAAAACCAACGAAGTGCAAAAGCAGGAAGAAATAACATAAGAGATTGAGTTATGTACTCAAACTAAAAACAAATACAGGATAACCCCTCTCCCTCCCCCCCACACACAAATGCAGAGGGTAAACAATTGGAAATATATTAAAAATGCTGATAATAGCATAATGATAGTGACACATAAAAACATAAATGAAGCTCCCTTTTCACAACAAAACAACCACAACAACCTCAATAATTAATGATACTTTAAATGAAAAAACAACCTTTCACCTGAAAATTAACAAGCAAATTTTCTGGGACATGGCAAAAGTTCTTTTCAAAGCAAATCCACAAAATAATATTCTAACATGAACAATTTTACAGAAACAAATTAAGCAAGGCACATCAGAGCATGATTCTAATTCCAGAATTTGGGAGATGAAGGTAGAAGGATGGTAGTTTGAGGTCAGCCTAGGATACACACTATGTTCCAAGACAGTCATGGCTATGAAAGAAAACCCTATAGCAAAAATTAAATAAAACAAAAAGAGAAAAAGGAATGAAAGCCCCTAAAAACTCAATAAAAAGGCTACAAGAACAGAAATAAATTAATGGAAAAAATAGAATAAATAAATAACCTGGTTCTGAGAAACACTCAGCAAAACAAAGTACTGGGTGATGTCAGTGTAAGAAAGGATGGCGAGCTGGAAGCCCAAAAGCAAATGAGAAGTTACAAGAAAAAATAGCAAGAATCCAAAGAGGAAAAGGAAAAACAAAACATAGGAAGGAGAACTTAAACCATTTGTAAACACATTGAAAAATAGAAGAAATAAAAGTTCATTTAACCAAACTGACATGAGTGAACCAGAATTCTATTGAGGAAGTGTCCATAAAGCAAACAAAACCAATCCAACAATGATGGGCAATTTTTCCTATGTCCCCTGTTGCTGGAGTTTCTCCTCCACCCTTCAGCCCCAAATAAGCACATGGATGCTATATTAATTATAAAACTGTTGGTAGATGACTAGGGCTTCTTACTAGCTAGCTCTGTCTTAATTATTAACCCATTTCTATAAATCTACGTACTTCCATGTGGTCTTGGCTTACTGGAGAATGCCCGGACCTGTTACTCCTTTGGAGGCTACAGGGCTTCTCCTTGTGGTCTCTCTCTGCCTACCTTTCCAGAATTCTTGTCATCTCCTAGTCCTGCCTATCTTCCTGCCTCTATTGGGCAAACGGTGTTTTATTCATCAACTAATAAGAGAAACATATATGCAGAAGGACACCCCCTGTCAGTCCTCTAACAAGACAGAAATTTAAAACCTGAAGACATGAGAAAGCCTCTAAGCACTTGTAAATCTATTTGCAGATGAGGATAATAAAACTCATACAATGCTAGGTATAATTTTTATATGTAATTTCCTTAAATGAAACAGTAATTATGTATTTGTTTAGAAAGAAATCACTTTTAGTAGCCAAAAAAATAAACTTTTCCAACTATCTTTTAATTTATAGGTTGTGTGTATGTGTGTGTGTTATCAAAAAAAGATGAAAAAAAAAAAAAACTCTAAAGACTAATCATTTCCCAGCATGTGGTTTTCCATAACAAGAATGGGCTGCAGCAACTGCTCAACATTAGGTTGCTTTTGGTCTGTTAGTTTTTTAAATTCTACATGATAGGATAAGTCTGTCAGATCCATAAATACATTAGCTGAATTTAATATGCAAGCTGTGCCTGTGTGGGAGTCACTGAATTAATTTCAGTTCAATGAAATGATGTTGCTATGTTTATGAATTTTGCACACACCATGGCATAGAAAATACAATGGTTATTATGGCTATATTGATGATGGTTTTCAGAGACTTGTAATTGTTAGCTAACTATGAGAGCCTGTAAAAACAATTTTTACATATAAAATCATACTGGTGAACAGGGAAAACTTCAAAATATGCAAAAAGCATCTAATAAGGAAACTTCTGAAATATTTGTTATCTGACAATTATGAGCATTAATTGTTAACATTTTAGTATATTTTAATTCTATGTTATTACATAAAGATTTGAAAACATGAAAGAACAAATATAATTACCCAATCTACTTACTATATGTGATATACTATAAGTGTTTTACCATGTCCTTATTTGCAAGGAGATGCCTTGTAGCCTCCAAAGGAGTAACAGGTCCTAGAAATTCTCCAGTAAGCCAAGAACACATGAAAATACATAGATTTATAGAAATGGGTTAATAATTAAGACATATCTAGCCAATAAGAAGCCCTAGTCATTGGGCAATAGTTTCATAATTAATATCGCGTCCATGTGCTTATTTGGAGCTAAAGGGCAGTGGAGAAACTCCACCAACAGGGGACACAGGAAGAATTGACCATCATTGTTGGATTGGTTTTGTTTGTTTTTAAGGGCCTTTCCTCAATAGAATTCTGGTTCACTCATGTCAGTTTTGATAATCAGATGTACCTGCCAACATACATGTGGTCATTCTATTGTGTTTTATAGTGCAGAATTTTACCAAATGTTTATCTAAAATTTTAAGCCATTCTCTAATAAAACCTTTCACTGAATTAGATGTGCATAGCTCTCTAATATTTCCTTTAAAATGTTCTTGTAGCAGAGACACTAAATCAAACTATATATACCTTAGCATTAACTATATACCTTCATCAAAGGTTGAAGCACTTTATATGCCTGCATGAGTCTGTTTCTATTCCCTTTTAGCCTGACATCATATTACATATTTTTTTTTTTAACCACTGGCAATGTGGTAGATCAAAATAGCAACTCACAGCTGATTCACCCGCATTTCTGGATTGGAGAGGTTCAACCCTCATGAAATTTTACTATAGCAATAATCTGCTAGAATTTTAATTTAAATTGTAATACATTTAGCCTGTAACTGAATTGTGAGCAAGAATGATATTTATAATTTATCATCACTTAAGTCACATACAATAAAACATGGTGTGCATACATGATTCACAGTATTGTTTTGAGTTACATTTCCTAATATTTCCTAAACCAAATCAGAGTAAATTTCTTCTCTCCTCCCTTGTCATTATGGTCTAAAAAGGATAACAAAATTATACTTAATAGTCTTTAAATACTTTAAACATCTTGAAAGCAATTAGTTCATTATTTCAATAAAAATATAAGTTATCCATATGCTATAGTGAAACTTAAAAAAAAAAAGATAAAAGATTTGTCTTTCTTAAAACCTCAGAAACAATTATGAAGGCAAAGTTTAAATTGAAGATAGTCCTATATCAAATATAATGTCACCTCTCTGTAATCACAATGCTAAAGACAATGCTAAGTCCTCATTGTCTTATGATGAACTGATTTAGAAATCCTCTTCAGTAGCTAAAAATATATTCTCCATTGCAGTTTGTACCTTTTGTACTATATTACATTTGTATTTATTTATTGTGTGTGGGCATGGAGTGCATGAATGAAGATGTCAGAAGACATAGTACATGTGTTGGTTCCGTCCATCCACCATGTGGTTCCCAGAGAATGAAGTCAGGTCAGTATTTTATATATGAGAGTTTTTCAGGAGTCATCAGCTGAGCACAACTAATGTAAAGAAGAAATCTGACTAATACTAACTCTTAAAATCTATGAAAAATAAAATATTATCCCTAATAAAGGTTTTGGAAGGGTCTTCACTGAACACAGATGTTCAAGATGTATGGGAATGTGTCACTGTGATGAAATGATCTCCATGCCTTCACTAGGGCCACTTCATACCCTGGCTGCACATCTCCAGTACAACTGCATCTGAGTGGTACCATGGCTGACTGTTTACCCATCCCTCTACTTTATTACACTCCAGAAATCTGGGACATCTCTGTAGCATTTGGCACTTCAGAAATATACAATATAGGAGTAAACAAACAAAATAAACATGGGAAAATTTGACCCACAAACATGCTGCTTATGAATGAAAAAGAAAAATATTTCAAACAGATTTCAGAGGTAAGTTAGAAGCAAGACAGTAAGCCCACAGTGTTTTATTCATTTAAATCTTCCTGTAGTTGTCATGGCATGGTTTAGCCAAGTGAGTGCAGAGGCAGAAAGAGAGCCACTAGCTACTTGAGGAGCAAACGAGAACTCCAAACATGGGGAATATTAGAAATTTTGGACATGTAAAAAATTGTTCATAATTTTTCAAAGAATTTTTGGTTTCACTGTCAAAATGAGGTTTATCTACACAGCTCATCACCTGGTTTGGGAGGATGAGAAAATAACAAATATATGGTGCAGGTAAATCACATTTCTCCAAATTTTTGGTCATTAGGCTGGAAAAAAGAGAAGGTAAATGCAGAGACCACTGGGTCATAATAGACTAACAAAAGTGCCGCAATCTAATTTTCCTCAGGATCTGTGTGGCTTGTTTAGGAGTGCCATCAAAATATGTCTCTCAGGGAGCCCTCCACAAGCTCTTAAAAGGTATTTTGAAAATTGTAAATGCAGCTGGAGCTCTTTTCAGCTCAGTTGCAGGTTACAAAGGAATATTAAAGATGCTTCAAAATTGATATAGTTCAGAAAACATAATTTAAGCAGCATTACTGCAATTATGCCACGCTATTCTGAAATCCACAACAGCTACAATGGGGTGCTTAGAATGATAATTTGAAATCCAAGTGTGTGACTATGTAGTTTTTCCTGGGAGGACGGTACCTGTCCCTCTTGGCTGCTTATTGGGATAGAAATTATTTTAGGGACCACGGTTTCTAAAAGCATTGCAGAGGCCACTGGAAAGGGGCTTTGTACTAATAATCCCCAAGAAAGCAGGACTCAGATTGAGTTTTATGAAGGACAGGTTTCTATATCTTAAGGTAACCAGTGGATAACATGCACAGTGAATTCACATGACCATGGGTGGAACGCTCATAATCCAGAAGGACGAGAGAGAGACGTCAGCTTGTATCTGCATATCCTGGGAAGTGATGTGGATAATTACTTGACATTAAACAGCAGAGTAACTGCCACAGCACATCCGAATGTAACTGTTCCACAAGAAACTTCACCTTGCCCTTCAACTTAGTAGCCATACATAGCTGTCACAGACATAACAGCAGCCAACGATGTGTCATTATTAAAAGAAAGATCACTGTTTTCTTGTTTAGCTCCAGAAAACAAACAAGGACACTACCGTTAATAAACAAGAGAAAAAGGTCATTTGAATTTTATATTAATGAGGCCTTGCTCAGATTCAGCAGCTCTTCTTTTCCAAGCTGCTCAGAATGTGTCTTATAAAGTCTACAGAGAGTTAGGTATCTTCTCATCTTTTGTGATGCTGTCATGTGCAGTCACATATGTCAGAATTTGAATTTCAATAAGCAAAATAGGAGACATTTATGTTCCTGCAACATGCTACTTGGCAAGTACACACTGATCGAGTGAACTTGTGGCTTCCAAAACAATAGCTGACATATAAATCCAAAACCTTTCCAATACCTGGGGAATAAAAACAGAAGAGAATGACTCAAGATAACTAGAAGACAGGAACTTGGACACTCCAATTTTCTTCTAGTTAAAACAAACAAACAAACAAAAACAAAGAGCAAAAGCAATATTGCTGCCTTGAGGGAGACCAAGGGCAGTTCAAGAGGAAGCACCCTGAAGAAAGAAGGTGACAACAGCATGCCGCAACATAGCCTAGAAAGAGAAGGTTGAGCTGGCACATGAGGCCCTCCAGGCAAAGATCGTAAATCTAGAAAGAGAAGGTTGAGCCTGCACAAGAGCCCCTCCAAAATAAGAGCTTAAATCTTAAGACTGGCAGCAGAAAAAGGGCTGGAAAGGCCTAGATAAAAAGCATTGCTTTGGAGGGAAACAAGACAGAATAAAAGGAGGAATTTCTTTTTAATTTTTTGTTAGTTTTTGAAATTAATAATTGTCTTTCTATACAAAAAAACATGATATATTTAGAAAAATTAAAAAAAAAACAAAAAGAGAAATTAAAATATCTTTCCCTCATTTTCCCTCTTTCTTTTCCTCCCTCTAGCCCCTGGCCCTCCCCCACCTCCAAAGCTAGGCGTGATTAGGCCTGGTTAGTACTTGGAAGGAGAAATTTCATTAGAAACCACACCTTAGAAATCTAAAGACAGACATTAGGAACATGTAGAAGAAGAGAACTTTAAAAGTGACCAGAACGTGACTATTCAAAAGCTGTGTCACCTGGTGAGGGACGAGCAAAACTATGCTACCCTGTAAGGAGGCCAAAGTCATCCTGAGCTTATACAACAAACAGTGCATGCTCACCTTGAACTAGGAATGTCAACATAAAAAAAAAAAAAAAGCCCAAGTAACTGAGCTGATAAATATTTTAAGTCACCAAAAATAGAACTTAGAACAAAACAGTAATATTCCAAACTAAAGTAAATATCCGTAGCCAAATGACAAAAAAAAAAAAAAATTGAACAGAAAGAAATAAGATAAGAATTGATTGAAATTCAGAAAGTAACAGAAGTACAAACACAGTAAAAACAGAAAATGGAGGACAAGATTTACAAGAAAAAATATTAAAGAAAATATAGAAAGAGATACTAGAAAAACAACAACCATCAACCAAGTGAATAAATTAAACCAGTGAAAAAACAAAGGGGGCCAGAAAAAATAATGGTTCAAACGAGAGAGAGGCCAAGATGTACAACTTCCAGTTTTAAAAAGAAAGAAAAAGACTTCCTAAGGGAAACACATTAAATGGAGTGGCATCAAGACTTGTAACCCTGACATAATAAACTATTCAGAAAGAGAGAGGGACCAGGATCCTCTAAGAACCATGGAAAAAAACCTACAATAGTTAACTCCAGAGAAATATTTACAACACAAATAACAGATGAAAGGCTAATAATACACAGACATATCACCGTAGGAGTAGTAAAAGCAGACCTGAGCAGGTGGCACAAGCCTACAGTCTTAGCACTCTGGAGGCAAAGGCAGGCACATCACTGAATGTGTGAGGCCAGCCTCATCCACACAGCAAGGTCATGCCTGGCCATAGATAGACATCCAGACCCTGTCTCAAAAGATGAATCAAGCAATCTCTCTCTCTCTCTCTCTCTCTCTCTCTCTCTCTCTCTCTCTCTCTCTCTCTCTCTCTCTCTCTCTCTCTCTCTCTCTCTCTCACACACACACACACACACACAGTGTACAACATCACAACATCACACATGTGTTGACAAAAATCAATATATTCTTACCGGAAAATTTCAAAGTCTATTCATTTATTCTCTCTTCTCTCACTCTGCGTGTGTGTGTGTGTGTGTGTGTGTGTGTGTGTGTGTGTGTGTGTGTGTGTGTGTGTGTGTTTGTGTGTATCTGTGTCTGTGTCTGTGTGTCTGTGGGTGTACATTACTGATGACTAAGCCTATGGGTTCAAATGCTAGGCAAGTACTCTTCTACTAAGCAACATATCCTCAGCCCACAAAATTTAAGTAGCTTCAAAATACCCAGTGCTATTCTCATACAATGTTAATCAGAACATAAATTAAAGAGGAACATTACCAATATCTATTAAATTTCACACATATATATCTAAAGATTACTCATACATGATTAAAGAAATACATTCAAGAATGTTTATGAAAATGTTGTTTATATAGGTAACAACTGGGAAGAATATAAATTTCCATCACAAAGAAAATGGCTTAAGAGATTAGACAAACATTAGAAGAATGGAGATCTATATAGACAACATGAGGAGTCCTTCAATACATCCTGTGATATGGTGCCTGTTATTGTTAGTTTTTAAAAGCTATGTGTAAAAGCAAGAACAATTTGATCCCTTCCAAAAACTCAGGAATTACATATTGCTATGAACAGATAGATATCAGAAATACTTAGATATATCTATATATCTATATATCTATCTATATATCTATATCTATATCTATATCTATATCTATATCTATATATACATATAGATATATATATCAGTAATGGAACATAGACATAGGTGATTGATAGGCAGTAAACACAGATGACAGACACATAATAGATAAATGATAAATGATAGAAAATAACCAAAATGATACACACTAAATGATTATAAAGTAAGATCTGTGGTTGTTTTAAAGAAACCAAGACCATTTACTGTTTCAAAATAAAATAAAATAAAATAAAATTCTCATTTGAATTTTAACATCATAAATGTATTCATACATATATCTATACAATCATAAATGGATTCATATTTGTATAATTTTGTCATTTCTAAAGAGAATGATTAAAACAATATCAAAATTTTTAGATACTTTTAGACTAACAAGATCTATTTTTCAGTCTCAGCTGTATTTTTTTGTTTGAAATACTCTTGATTTTGAGAAGGATCCTTCAATACTACCTTGCAATTCAAATATTAATTTTTACAGTGAATTTTATCCATAGTGGCAATTCAATTTCAACAACATTTTCAAATTTCTGCACTCCTAATATGCCTTTTTCATACCAACACCTACATGACAGACCTTGCCTATCCTGTTACACAGTATCTTGTTTAAGGAAAGTTATTTCTTCATTTATCACCATGAACCAAACATACCTGTTTTAATTATAATACAATTCCATTGAATTGATGTTATCAGAAATGAATTCATGTTTGCATTATTGATCATTCAAGTGAGTGAATTCTTGGAAACTGGGCTCTTCGATTGCTTTTTCTCAGAATTGTGGATGAGCATTCTCTTAACAGTGGGTTAAGTTTCAGTAGACTGACAAAGCAAGCCTTGACTGGGCAAAAGCAAGCCAATAGGGGCAAGTGTTGACAGTGCAGATCGCCAGCATTGTCTACACTCAAGGCTGGGTGTCCCACCCATTTCAAATTCGAATTTGATTTTGAAGCTGTTAAATAGTAACAGCCTTCTGTGAACAGGTCTCTTCAGAAATTGTGCAGTGCTTTCCTGATGTAGCACCTGCATCAGTACCCACTCACTACAATCCCACCACACAAAGGACACTATGGGATTCACAGGATACATGCTGGGTGAGCAAAGATCACTACGACACATAATCTAGCAGGAGAGTCAAGACATACACTACAGGGCAGCCTATGCTGTAGGGAGGTGAAACAGAAAAGTTGGGAAAAGGGGGAAGAAGCCAAAAGAAGCCCTTCATAGAATAGGCAAGTCTCAAGCTGTGGTACAGAAGAGAGAATTCTGTGGCCAAGACACAAAGGCAAAGAACATAGCTGTGGGACAAGGATGAGGCACACACCAGGGATCTAGGGGCAAAAGTGGTGATGTCTACACACTCTACATGGTGGGAGAGCAGAAGAAACGTGCACAAAGAAATGCTATTGCTTTTCTTTATACCACATCTGCATCCTCCTTTTCCATGACTGTCAGGGCTTCAGATAAACATTTAGAAAAGAGTACAGTTTAACCATCCATCTACACTGTCATTCTCCTGGGTCCAGTAAATTGGTTTCATGGATAAATTGGAGCTGGGTATTAAGTCATCAATTATTTAGGAAAAAAATAATGGATACACTATGAATCAAACAATCATCTATGATAAAAGCACTTAACAGTAAAAGTTCATCAGTTATATTTACTTTAATAATTAAGAAGTCATCTTAGGTTCTCACAGCACACATGGGGAAAAAGGAAAACTACTGATCTGTATTTAGTATCATTCTCTTAAACATGACAGCTAATTTTTTGTTATAATTTCATCAATACTATATATTCTGTGAAGGATCACTGTTCTTATTTTATTACAAAGAAATTCTAGCTTGATGTGTTGTGCATCTATTAATAAGAAAGAATCAGCTTTGGGTGTGTGGACCAGTGGGTGAGTACATGTGCTTTAAAGATTTTTAGTTGGCAACAAGCTTTCCAAAAACCAAATTCAGCCAATGTGGCTGTTTGCTCTCAGTCTTAAGAATACTCTCCCAGAGGTCATGACTACATTTTTATTTTTTATCCCAGCAGAGTGCAGGTGAGTTCCTCTGGGTTTTATTTGTATAAACGATTCTTCCTTCAAACTAAATTACTGTAAAACACTTACCACAAAGGAAATTGCTAACAAAATCATTATCTACCTCAGTACAAACTAATGTGATTACTTTCAGGAAACAGAAGCAACTGAATTATATAATAGAAATATTAGTTTAAAGGGTCACTGGATGTCAGAATGCATCATTTTACAAAAGTGTCTGAGACACTAGTCATCAGAATTATACTGCTTAGAACACCAAGTTCAACACCATGAATCAGCAAAACTCCCACTCCCTTGGTCCATTCAGCTCCAATCATGCAGTTCATAAAAGGGGCTTGGTTATTCTCTTTCTGAGGCAATTCCTTCCTCTTGCAAGGAAAAAGAAAAAACAACAGTGAAGACCACCTAAGTCTCCTCTTATTAGCAAACAAAAGCTCTGCTTGTTAAGCAGACATCCAAGCACCTCCATTAATATATAGAAATATGCCAAGATGTCAGATGAATGGGGGCCAGCTTAGACTCATAACCTGATCTCAGAGACAGAGAAACTAAGAAACAACCCAAATAAAGGGATTTCAGAATCATTGCTACAGAAACAGTGATGGGAACAAACTACGACCTGTTCTCAGACAGACAGAAGCTCTTCAGTGGAACTTCACATAGAACAAGGAAATGAAAAGCAATGGTTGCCATTCTTCAGCCTCATTTAAAGACACACTTTATCGAATACCTTATTTTATACATGCAGAGTCAAGAAATTTGTGGGAAATAGCTGACTTACTGGTCTTTTGCAATACACTAAAATACTTTCCAAACTATACATAACATTTAAAGTCATGGTACCAACATGATAGCATACACCCTTAAGCCAAGCACTGAAGAGATAGTGGCAGGTTCATCTCTGTGACTCAGAGGCTAGCCTTATCTACATAGAGAGTTTAAGACCAACCAGAACTACAGTGAGACCTTGTTTAAAAAATAAGTTTGTTAAAGAAACCATAACATCATGAGGAGGACAGAATATACCATCAAAAGATCAATTGAGATTATCAGACAATTGTGATTGTCAAAAGAGGTAAAAATCCTACACAAAATATTGATATATTACCAGGTTATTAATAAATTATAGATTAATAATTACCATTCTGCACACAGAATCCCATAGATACAATCTACTGTCTGTAACATACTAGACATAATCAAAAGACTCTTGAAATGGGTAACAAGAGAAAGAAATCTACTAGATGTCAAACAAATTTAAATTTCAAGTTTTCTTTGTCTGAACTCAAGAGGATCATGTTTTGATGGGAGTGTCACATGCTTACCTGGCATGCACTGAAGAACTCTTGGTTCAATCCCCAACATCACATAAAATTACTGTAACCCTAATCCTCAGGTGGGGAGACAGGAAGATGAAACTCTAAAGTCACCTTTCATTACATGAACACATTTCTCAAAATAAAAAAAAAAATGAAAAAGAGTAATTTTGTAGCATATACAAGACAGAGTGTGAACTAAAGTAATTTAAATTTCCATAAACACCTGGATATTCCCCCACTGTTACAGAGCTTTTCCTCCATAGTATAACAGTTGCAAATGATAGAATTTCGATTAAACTTTTTATATCAAAAAGAAAAAAACTAGAAGAAAAGCAAAGAAGATGTTCTAGTTTGTTTTAAAAGTAAATTATATCTTGTTTAGGTTTAAATTTTTAAATGTGTATTTCAGTCATATGAATTGCTTCAAATGACAGCCCCAACAATAAGCACACTTTATGCAGTATAACACAACCACACAGAAACCTCTTAAGCTGGATTTCCCAAGGTGAAACACACAGAGACCATGGATCCTATAATTCTCTGCATAGGTAAAACTCAGGAAAGATTCATACAAGCAGAGGGTTCCTCGAGCATTGTTTGTAGTGGTGAAAACTAAACTAGCAACGATCCAAATGTCTATTGACAATAAGAGATAAAAATTGTGAAATAGCTATACAAAAGAACAGTACATAGCAATTACAGTAACATTAGCTACACACAGCTGGAATAAACCTCAAGTACATAATAGGGAGTGAAAGAAACCAGATACAGCAGAGTACTTACTGTATAATTCAATTTATACACACTTTAAAAGCAGGCAAAACTAATCTATGGAGAGATGGAACGTTTGGATGATGTAGTAACAGGAAGAAAGCATACAGGAGCCATGCTCTTTACCCTGACCAATAAGGTAGTTATGGGCACACAGTTCTGGAAAAGAATATCAAGCTGTATATAAGCTTAGGGTGTGTGTGTACACGTTGCTACTCAAAAGGTTTGTTTAGATTTTAAAATTTCACCTAAAACATGAAGTGTTGCTAAGAAATGTTTTAACACTGATTGCTGGAACAGCAGATTCTCCACTACAGTTCAAAACAACTTGTTTTCTGATGACGGCTCTTCCAACTAGTTATGTGATCTTTTATACACCCTAACTTCTAATTCAAGCTCTCAGTGATAGTTCTAGTGGTCAACAAATCTCAGACATTTTGAGGACCTCTTTTCCTTTTTTTTTTTTTTTTTGGTTTTTGGTTTTTGAGACAGGGTTTTCAAAGACCCTAATAGTGGAGGTCATCAACTGAAGACGAGCAACAAAATAAGATATTAATTCACTTTTACTCAAGTAACAAATATTTATTGTGAGTCTACTAAGGAGAGCACTGTTGAAGATATGGAGGAAATAAATAGCAAATGGAGGAATAAACAGCAAACATCCTTGAGGGAAGAATGAATAAAAAATGTAATGCTAGTGTGTAATGCTCATACAGAGAGAGAGAGAGAGAGAGAGAGAGAGAGAGAGAGAGAGAGAGACCAAAAGAGACTTTCAAACAGTCTGAACATACCCACCTCAATACACATGAATACACAAGGTGAAATAACTATTTCATTATGCTCAGAAGTAGAACTATCCCCAGGATTAACACTTCTACATAAATCTTCATAAATAAATCTTGATAGCATATAAAATATTTAAACATATCCTGAAACCACAAAGGGTAGAGCTGGAACCAAAAAGGCAAACTCCTTGAAGAACGGGATTATCCTGTTATTTAAGAAAGAGCTTTAGGTCACCAGAACCATTCCTGAAGGGTTAGAAGAGAGAGAGATTTGATGCTGGATTGCGAAGTGAAAAATAATATTAAAAACAAACTAACTTAGACTTATAAGATCTAGAAATTTACTTTATGAATAGGGATTAGTAACTGGGAGTTTGAGACATTAAAATATTACATATTTTAAAGTATTTGTTGGTTTCATACATACACAAATATGATAAAGGTCATAAAAATTTTAGTCTGGTAATAAATTTGAATTTTGAATTCTGATGCTATCTTCTAGGACTTTTCAGTACTAGGACAATAACACATAAATGTTTATAGCAGATACAATTTTAGATTTCTCCCCATTGAGCATTCTGTTTGCACCTTAATTATTTTAGTTTTTACTGTGTTTCTAAGCATGTTGGAATTTTTATGTAAGTAAATATTCACTTTCTCCAATGAAAAATATTCCAAAAACTCCAGAATTACATGATTTATTATTAGTGTATCTTATCACTCGTCCGGAATAAAAACTACCCAAACCTCAGAAAACCACTGAAAAACAAACAGCTCTTCCTGAAGCAGCATTCCCTGCTCCTTCTAAGTTCTCTTGGCTTAAATACTTAGGTGACAAAGGACCCTGGCTCAGAACACTCTCTACCTCCCTCACACTCAGTGCCTTCCCTACAACAACCACATGTTGGGCTGGACTGGGAAATGGCCTCACATGGGCAATGGAGCTCATTCTCAGTGTTCTGTAATAAGTGACACCTAGTGAACCCAATATTGCTGGATAAATGGATGAATGGCATGCAAGCCAGCTTAATGCTAAATCCTGAGACATAACATAGAATAAAGGTATATTTGCAACACGGGTGCTTTAATACCCAGTTGCCCTCTAAGTTCCTCATACTAAGTTTCTAACACTCTAAAGAAATATGTCTATCTCTGATATCCCAAATACCTACATACAATATATGTAACGGGGCTTATTTAGCTCACAGTGTGAGCAGCATGGGACCAATCCTGAGAAACACCACTTGACTGCACCAGATGATGGTGATGTCATCACAGTGGTGGGAGAACGTGCAAGAAATACATCACAACACAAGCCTGGGAGCATGGCAGCAATAATGCAGGGTTAGACTCTCTTAGAACAACCTCCTCTGTCAAGAACTAATCTCTAGCCCCAGCCACCCAAGGCACCTCCTGAAAGACTCCACCCTTTGAAAGGTTTCACTTCCAGCGCATTGCCACAGGGAGGACCCAGTTTCCAAAGCACAGAAGAGTCCTTGGCAATGAACTACATCCAACAAGAGCCTGAGGTGTTCCTTGCTCTGTGAAAGGGCAGCGTAAAGGAGAACCAAGTCTAGAAGTTACTTAACTTTTCTAAGCTGTATATTCCTATTCTGTAAAGGAGGGAATATTCACCGTGTCATCAAATGGTACAACTATAAACCCTTACTGATAAAACAAAAGCAACAGGCATGGCCTTTATCATCCCACCCCAGCTACCACCAGCAAGGCAGCTCAAGAGTCTACACAGGTACCTCCAAAGAGACATTCCGATCCATTTACTTCTCTAAATTTTCTTTTTCCTGTGTCCACAGCAATTCACTTCCTCTTTGCTTCTAGAGTGTATAATTTCTATTTTTGTCTTCATCCAATTCCATATTTCCAGAGGATTCAGACAACAGATTCCATTCTGCTATCATTCTATTTAGATGCACCCTGTTAACAAGCACCAACTGGCCAACCTCAGTCAACTTCCCACTTCCGTTTTGCCTTCGCGAAGCTTCCGGGTCTCCCAGCCTGTCTCCAGGCTTTCCTGCTGGCCCATTGCTGTCCAGCTAGTTCCTGCCTTGGCTTCTAGTAGGGAAGTTTCTTTCAGTTTCCTGAGAGTCTTTTCCTGAATGTCATGCCTAAGATGACCCCTCAGTTTGTGTTCCTGTAACTCTGTAGCAACTGTTCATTACTTTTTGCTCTTCAGTATTTGCCAAAGCTGGAACACAGTGAACAGACTACAGTCACACATGTGAGAAAGAAGCAGAACAGAGAAGGGGTGCCAAGATGTGACCAGTGCACACTAACTAGACATTAGTAGGTTCTTTATTTTCTTATAGTTCTTCTTCAACTAACGAAAACATCAACAGTGTTGCTTATACCTAAAGCCACCATACGCTAAGTGAAAAGTCGATACAACTGTTCATAAACAGCTAATTATCTTGAAAAACGAGAAAAGACCATTGAACATAAAGAAAAGAAAATACTTGAATACATTGAAAGCTAAGAACAAGTCTGCAAAGTTGTGAAAATAAAGTACCATCCAAAGGCACTGAAAAAATAAAATAAAATAAATAAAAAATAAATAAATAAACACCAACAGGGTGGAGGGGCTTTGCAAATGAAACGGGGCAAAAACTTTTGGGTCCCCAAAACCCAGGGCTAACCTCAGGGGTGTAACAGAAGTAAAACTGGTAAGTACAAGAGACAGCTGGATGACTAATGCTGATTATTTCATATTTCATATAGGTTCTTCCCTATGATTTTCTTGAAGGGAAATATCAAGCATAAAAATTTGTAGCATTCACAATTAATCACACAGGAGGTTCAGACATTTTAAGGATCCAATCCATTCCTGTTAATAAAGGTTCAGATTGCGTGCAGTATTACTAATTTAAGGTTAGGTAAACGGCCCAGTGGATGGACTCTGCTGGCAAGTTGTTCCAGTTGTACTTCATTAAGAAGCACAATGCACTCAGGCTCCTTTTATGTTGGTCACCTGAGGCATAATTTGCTAGCCAGCACTCTGCAACAGCAGCTGTTTGCAATAAGCCCCATGTTGTAGGCACATTACGGTGTCTCCTGGGGTTTACAGGATGTTGATTCCTAAAGGCCAGGTTTAACACTTTGGGGAAAAATAAAAGACAGCAAGCACTACAGAGGGAGAAATAATGCACGGTATTTGATTATTTCAGGATGGCAACATATTAGCAGCATCAGTTACCACAGAAACTGTGATCTGGAAATGGCCCAGGTGGAATATGACAGGAAATAACATGCAAAAATGAAGTTGACTTCTAGACCACCAGAGGTGGCACCACAGAGACGAGCTGATAAAGCTTGGGCTAATGGTTCACAGGTCTAACTCTATTTAAAGCACTAACATCCCAACAGAAAATTATAACTGTACATAGCAGGTCTCCACTAGAATCCTACTACAGTAAGCATTTGAAGGATTCTCATAAATTGAAGGAAATGTTACCTCTTCTCATTAGATCAAATTAGACCACATTCTCCCAACTAGCAGAATATATCAAAATCATCTTCTAGATCTCCACAAGTATTTGCCTCAGTTTTCTTGTCCAGAATACCTGTAATGTAAGACATTTTCTGTCATTTCAACTACACCTCTTCTCTTGTTGCTAAAGACTTCACTACACTTCACTAACACAGCCAAAGTCAAACACAAGGATGTATGCACAAGACAGCTGTGCATCTTCCTATAGAGGAACAATGCCCAGCACCACCTGCTAAATCGGATCCTGAGGATTACTGAACAGACATCACCAGCCCAAAGGATGTACTGGTACTAAGAAGGCGAGGAACTAAAGCCATGCTGACTCAGGAGCCTGTGGTCTAACCTCTGTCCTGGGGGATTTCAGGGGAGATCTGCCCACAGCGGAAGAGAATCCCAGCAAGGGATACTGAACAGCTTTTACACGCAAACTCTGTATTTAATATGTAAACTCAACCTGTACATTCTATTTATGGGATCAACATGTAACCTACAAGTTTTATCTGAAAAAACAGACTAAGGAAGACAAGACTGAGAATAAAGCCTTCCTTACAAAGCTATAGAAAGTATAAACTTAGATTTTTGAGAACAGTGCATTTTCAAGTGGTATAATTATACTTAAGCCAAGGCAAAGTTTTAAAAGATCCATCTATAAATAGGTGTGAATGTTCAGAAAGCCATGCTGATATAGTTGATAGTGTGGTATAGCTCAGCACAGTGAAACGGGCAGTGAGTCTTCTTAGATGAATGTCGAGGGCCACATCGAGGCACAGAAACAAGGCCATGTGAGATGTGGTGGAGGTGAGGTGTGTAAGCTGCGGTACAGTAGTAGTTTTGCTACTTTTCCTAGATACAGCACGAATAACAGACCAAAGTAAGGATTCCACCCAAGCCCAGCATGGCGAGTCACTGAGGTTACTGAGCATGCACCTGTAAGGGTTTACTTTCTGAATGACCTCCAACAACTGCATCACCAAAGTGACCGTATTGTAGGTCCTCCAACCATCACATTCGCACAAGAGTATCTAGTCCATGGAGATGTAAAATCAAGGGTTACAGTAGATGAAGGGTTAGAGAAGGACTTGTCACATATTAAATACTCACTAATATTAGCAATGAAAATAAGAGAAAGAAAAAGGAGTCTTAGAATGGCTTCCAGAACTCTCCCTGGGTGACTCAGGGAGGAAATTCACACCCAAAAGGAAGAGATAGGAGTAGTTTTCAATGGGATGCACTGGAAGCCCATGTGCGGGAAAACAGAGTCCTAATGTATAGTTGTTGGAAACAGAACCTTCAGAAATGTTCAGGTCACCAGGGCTCTACTGTCCTTATGCACTAACACTGTGATCATGGGAGTCTGTTATCTCAGAGTAGGTTTCTGACAGGACTTCCTCACGCTAACTCTCCAGTGATTATTAGTTTTGCTTTTTAAAGATGCACCTCTTCCCTCTCCGCCCACATCTTCCTCTACCATCCATCGCCCCTCTCCTTGTCCCATCTTCACAACTTATGTAGTAGAAAGGCCCTCACCAGATGGAGTCCCTTCACCCTGGGATTCCCAGCTTCTTGACCTAGACAAAGCAAATTTCTTTTCTTTATGAACTATCTAATGTCAGGGATTAATGCAGCAACACAAAAACTAAGAAGTAATGCAAAAGTCAGCAGTACAGTCTTACCTAATCTCTTTCTTTCTTCCTTCCTTCCTTTCTTTCTTTCTTTCTTTCATTCTATTTTGGTTTTGGTTTGGGCTTTAGGTTTCTCTACGTAGCCCTGGCGTCCTGAAACTTGCTTGTAGACCCAACAGATCTCAAACTCAGAGATCCATTTGTCTCTGTCTCCCAAGTGCTGAGATTAAAGGTGTGCACTACCAACACCCAACCAGTCTAGCCTTTTTAAAAAAAGAATAGCAATGAAAGAAATTAGGCGGAATGTGTGCCAACTGGACTTATTTTGATGGATGCAAAGGCTAATGCCAGGTTGGAAGAAAAAAAATGTGGTAACAGTGAGGGGGTTAAAAGTCAAAATGATTAAAGTGTTGCCTGGGTAAAATCAATCTCTAAGTTGCAGGGTCAGAAATTGAACCCATGTTTGATTCCAAAGCTTCTGCACTAACCTCTGCCCAGGATAACTATAGGGGACAGCTGGCCAGAACAGAGGACAAAAGGGGGCAATTGGAGCAAACAGAGCAGAAGGAAGGAAAAGCCTCAAGCAGACACACAGGGGGTTGAGCTACTTAGGCCTTCAGAGGCAGGGAGGGAGAGAGAGAGGATGGACACAGAGGTGGGTACAGTAGGAAACCAAACAGTTGCTCTCCAAAGTCTCTACTCCTGCTAACCCCAAATCAAGAAACCAGTGAGAGAGATGAGAGTAAGAAGTCAGGCTTAAGATGAGGGCTAACGGTTAGGTAACACTGGGTGGGGAGAGCAAAGCTGTATTATTTCTTCCCACTTTCCTCTGTTAACTAAAATTTTTACCTCTCAAACAACACTTAGTTAAATAATTTCATTGAACTATTTCTTATAAATTATGTATATATTAATCTCTCCCATTAGATCACATTTTGCTAGATGCTAAATTCTCAGCCTCTACCAAAACACAGTCAGGATTCCTTTTCTTAAAAGGAATGAACCAGTTATCAATCCATCTAAATTGTACTCTTCTCTCTCTGCTTTAATGTACCATAAACCAAATTATATATCTTCTTAAAGTAAATTAAATAAAGGAAAATGACAAAATTCTAATAGCAAAGAATAATATGACTCTATCCATGAATTAAGGTCATTTCCTTCATGAGTTTTGAAAGAAAAATATTTCTCAATAACAATGGTGGTATCACTTATAGATCTAGAAATGTATGACGGGCTGGGCGGTGGTGGCGCACGCCTTTAATCCCAGCTCTCAGGAGGCAGAGGCAGGCGGATCTCTGTGAGTTCGAGACCAGCCTAGTCTACAAGAGCTAGTTCCAGGACAGCCTCCAAAGCCACAGAGAAACCCTGTCTCAAAAAACCAAAAAAAAAAAAAAAAAAAAAAAAAAAAAAGAAAGAAAAAAGAAAAAAGAAAAAAAAAAAGAAATGTATGACGGTCTTCTAAAACTGGCAAGGTAACAGCTACTCTCATAGGCCTCACCATGTTCTACTTAGAGAAAAATGCATCTTTACTATTTACATTCTCCTTGACTTTGACATCCAAGCATTTTGTTAACTAAAAGCAAAGAATTTATTCTACTGTCTTTCTGTGTGCATATCAAAAAGTCCTAAGCAAGTTTCTAGAATGAACCATCAAAAAAATTTTTTTCATCAAAACTTCTTTCAAGTATTTTACCTTAGTAGACTGAGTTCTGTGTATATTGCTTAATACTTTATAAGCTAAGGTATACATGACAAACATATCAGAGACTGTTTATTCCTGGAGGAAACTGGAGTCATTTTCCATGAGGAATCAGGATACGTGAGCTTACAACAGATGACTGGAGAAGAAGAGCCTCCAGAGCATTCAATGCAGCAGAGCACAGGATTATTGCTTTATTTCTACTTTCCCCAAATTTATGGTGAAACAATAAATTAAATTTATCGCTAATATTAATAACAGTAAATCCCCTGACATAAATGAACATTTGTATTGGGCAGCTCCTTTTAGGTACTGAGAGGCTAATCAAAAAGAATGAAATATAATTTCCACCTCCATGAATTTTTCATGGAAGTCACAGCAGTCTGGGGTGTCAAGCTAGATGCCTGCAAATGCTACTAATTATTTCACACAGGTGACTTTCTCTTTAAATTTCAACTTCCAATGCTGGGGGATTATTTCCTCTAAACTTGAGTCATGCACACTATTATTTGTTGATTTTCATGGAACCATAAGAGCCTTGATAATGCAGACGCAGAAACATCAGATATTATCATTTGCAACAGATTTCACTGCAGAAGAAGGGTGGCCTGTGAGGGAAGCAGGATGGAGTCCCCAGCCTTAGGAAAGAGGGCAGACTTCATACAGCTGTTGGAAGAAGAAAACACAGGCCAGGAAACATAGGACTCCTAGCTCTCTACTAGTACAAGGGCAGCCTTCTGCCTCAACCTCCTTTCTCCTCTTTTCTTACATCCTCCATGATATCTAAACCAAAAAGATTGTCTCCTTCCTAACACAGAAAAGTCAGGATCCCCATGTTTCACTCACCAAAACCACAAGTCACAGATGGGCTCGAGAGAGTATTTATTCTATGGCATAATCCACTAAATGGGCTAGCCAATACAATTACTATAATGTTATAATAAACTAGAAACCATTAAATGTGCATGTATATCCATGTTAATCTAACTCACCTTTTGTAATTATTAACATATTATGTCAACAACAATTACAAGGCTATGAATTCCTTCAAGGCAAGGATCACTTTAGTGTTCTAAGAGGCAATTGGTACACAGTATACATTCAGAGTGTTACAATGGGGTAACAGACTTTCCTCAACAGAATGACTGAAAGGAGTTCCCTAATTGTCGGAATCTTACATAATTTCCCTCCATAACTAATCACAGTAGCAATAGCAGATTTTATCAGAAGAGTCCTATTGACTAAAAAGAGGCTTTCGCTGGACCTCAGTTTGAAAATTTACTATTTTATTTCCTTTCTATGGAGTATTTTCATTATATCAAAGCAGGTTCTAATATATTTTTTCTCAAAATAATTCATAACCCTCGAGTTCACAGTCACCACAAGGACTTTTGCTTGTCATCCTTTTGATCTATTTTTAATGTGCCTGAGTCCACAGTACCCTAATATTCTCACACAGTTTCCATTTACTTAGATGAGAACAATGAGCACTGAATTGTTGGGAATAACATGAAAAATGGACTGTGCATTTGGAGTCATTACATTTAATATTATTAGACTAGACTGCCAGCTATTACATTGTAAGGGAGGAAAGTGTAACCAGAATTGATGAGCAAATCATAATCCTAAAACTTTTGGCCACAAGCTGCCATTGATTTTGATGTAAATGTAGAAACTTAATATGTGTTTTACTCAATCCACTGCTGCTTCAATACAACAGGAAAATGGTATCTGTGATCTCTTCCAACACAAGTACAGGTGGCAACTGTCCATCCCTTTATTGCACTGTAGTTGACTCCAGATTAGAGAGGAGAACTGGAAACTGGAACAATGGATCACTGAGTTCTGCTTTTATTCTTGATAAAACCTTTACCATTTTGAGCCATGCAAAATTCAAATGAGTGTTAAGAGAAAAACCTGTTCAACAAGTGGTTATAGTAAGATAGACTGCAAAGAGAAAAGCCACCCCCTCCTTTACTGGATCTGATTATCTCATTATTGTGTTACACTTCCAGCCATGCATTCCAAATGAGGACAGCAGACAAGTTATCCATCTCAATTTCATGTGTGCTATGCCATGTATTGAATGTCTATCACTTTAGATATTTTGCCTGTATGTTTCAGGACAGATGTTAGACAGAATCTCAATACTACTTGTTTGATTTATTAATGCAAAATTGGATCTGATTGGATTACAATTTCTCATTGAAATGATATTTGTTGACTTAAACATCAGTTTTACTTCAAAGTAATGGCACTTGACAGAGAATATTATATTTCCTTTTTCTGCACCATTTTTTTAAAAAAATAGTATTTGATATCAACCTATGTCCCATAAAGGCCACAAGAATATCTATAATGCTGAAATATATAAGTAACAGCACCAGTTCAGGCCATCAGTCACACTTTAGACTCATGGCACAAACACAAGAAGCATAAAATCAAACAGAATAGGAATGCTTGTCAGGATAGGAATGAAAATAGTTATTTTTAAAAATCTTATGCATAAAGTACAAAGGTGACAATGATATAGACAGACATACTAATAAAAAAAAGTATGTAAAACAGAGAATGCAGAAACCATGACATACAAGAAACACATAATACCGGAAATAATTATACTGAGCAAGGTAACACAGACCCAAAGAAACAAAACTCACATGTTCTCCCTCATATGTGGATCATAGCTTTTAATCTTTAGATCGGTGTGTTTAGCTTGAGTGTGTGTAGAAGCCAGGAAACTTGCAAGGGTCTACAGGGCAGGGGAGATTTTAAGGGAGAGGTGACAGAAAAATGCAGGTGATATGAAGGGAGAAAAGGGAATGGGAGAGGGATTGGAAGGGGCCTGCAGAAGACAGGGTTAAGGGAGAGAGAGCCAACACCAAGGATGTTTGAAAATGCTATATGGAAACTTATTCTTATATAAGCACATAGAGAGAGCATGTGTGTGTATATGTGTAACGTTTAAATAAAGTCACCCTGTACAGGGGAATTATGTTCCTCCCAAAACCAAAAAAAAAAAGAATTATCAAACAAAAAGTCCAGTGTAAGGTATTTCTCACTGAGGAAGAGCTCATAGACTGCAAAGCAATATAGGCTATTGCCTCTGCTCTTGGTTATCAACCTAAACTTGTTGGCAAGACCCTCTTGATTTAAGACACAACACATTTGGGACACAAGACATGTAGAAACCAAACTAGAACCGAACTGGAAGCTTCTACCCTACCTGTTAACATTCCAAGTGCTAGAAGGAGCAATGCAAGCTACTGGATAAGAAAAGTCATTGGCATTACCCAGTTGTGAATAATGTAGGCTACAAAATTTCACTCTGGGAAGGCATGACTATTTTTGTAATAGTGGCATGAGTGTTTTAGGAGTATAAACAAAAAACACTGCTTTCTGGTAATACCTATGGTATGCATCATAGAAGGGAACTCAAATCTTTTTTTTTTAGATTTATTTATTTTTATGTGCAGTTGGTGATTTGCTTGCATATATGTGAAGGTGCCAGATCCCCTGGATTTGGAATTAAAGACAGTTGTGAGCTGCCATGTGGGTTCTGGGAGTTGAACCCATGTCTTCTAGAAAAGCAGCTAGTGGTCTTAACCACCGAGCCATCTCTGCATCCTCTGGAACTCACATCTGACTTATACTGTGAAACTGGCTAAGAACCTGTTCCTGGAGAGGTCATAGGCCTTGTGAAGAATCGAAGTTTGCTAAATGGGCATAGGGCCAAACTTCTTTGTAAATACTTATCTTTGGTGAAATACCAAGCCTTCATCAAAGAAGCTCTTAAAAAACAAAAGAAACTTATTTCTCATTTTTATTCATTCTTCACTTATATAGTACATCCCAACTGCCATTTGCCCTCCCTCCTCTCCTCCAAGTCCCTCACCCCAATCTTCCCTCTCCACAAGAAAGAAGCTTCTGTTTTAAGTGGACAGTGGCAAATCCACAGACTCACAACTGGACAAAATGCAGACAGGAGGTGTAGGTGGAGCCTGGCCCTAACTGTGATACCATGACATCTGGATGACCTCCCTGCACGATGCAATCCAACACTTGTAGAAGGGGCAGGAAGACTTTAAGAGTCAGAGGTTTGGAAGGGTTGTCGTAAACCAGTTTCTTCTGGATGTGACAGGGCCACTGTATTCATGACCTCACAGTACCTGTGGCTGCCTACAAGAATCTGTACAAAATCAATCCCCAAATGGAGGGGAAGGAGGCTTACAAAGACCCATTCCCTAGCTAGGGAGTTATTGGCAGTTGATAGTTGCTGATTAAGAAAGAGTCACAACACATTAACTTGAATTTGTACCTACATTTTAAATATAATCCATTTCCATTTTCCTTCATGGGGATAATCTGAACCTACTCAAAGGCATTTTTAATTTAAAAGAATATACAAACAATATAGTCTGCTTTAATTTTGCTTCACAATTCAAATATATTTTTGTAATTTTTTATTAGCTCAAATTAGGAACAAGCTTGATTCATATGTCAATCCCTTCTCCCTCCCCTCTCCCCAACCCTCCCCACCAACCCCATGCTTCTCCCCACCCCATCCAACATCCACTCCCCAGGCAGGGTAGGGCTCTCAACAGGGGGCTCCCCAAAGTGCACCACATCATCCTGGGTCAGGTCTAGGCCCTTCCCCATGTGTCCAGGACAAGAGTGCATCCCTTCACGTGGGATGGGCTCTCAAAGTCCCTTTCTTACACCAGGGAAAAATACTAATTCAATACCAGGGGCCCCCTAGAGTGCAGAGGCCTCCTAATTGAAATCCATGTTCAGGGGTCTGGATCAGTCCTGTACTGGACTCCCAGACAGCAGTCTGGGGTACATGTACTCCCCATTGTTCAAGCCAGCTGTTTCTGTGGGTTTCACCAGCGTGGTAGCAACCCCTTTGATCTTGATTCCTCCCTCTCTGCAACTGGGTTCCAGTTGTATATCTGTGTATATTCAGTGTATATCTGTGGGTGCCTAGATTGTCAGTTCGTGTCGTCCTTGTAGATCTGTGGAAATCTCCCTAGTGACAGATCTCTCCTCGGACCTATAATGGCTCCTTTGGATATGGTATCTCTCATCCTGATCTCCTCTATTCTTCCCCCAACTCAACATTTCTGCTCCTCCATTTCCTCCTTTCCCCTCCTCTCCTCCTCCTCTCATTCTGTTGGCTCCCTCTCCCCTACCCTCATGCTCCCAATTAGCTCAGGAGTTCCTGCCCCTTCCCATCCTCTGGGGTACATGGATTTTTTCCCTTAGAGTCCTTCTTGTTTCCTAGTTTCTTTGGTGAAGAGGAATGTAGGCTGGTAATCTTTTGCTCTATGTCTAAAATTCATATATGAGTGAGTACATACCATGTTTCTTTTTTTGTGACTGGGTTACCTCACTCAGGATGGTTTCTTCTAATTCCATCCATTTGCCTGTGAATTACAAGATCCAATTGCTTTTTTTCTGCTGAGTAGTACTCCACTGTATAAATGTATCACATTTTCTCTATCCATTCTTCAGTTGAGGGGCATCTAGGTTGCTTCCAGGTTCTGGCTATTACAAACAATGCTGCTATGAACATGGTTGAACATATGTCCTTGTTTTATGAACTTGAATTATTTGGGTATATGACAAAGAGAGGTTTTGCTGGATCTTGAGGTGGATTGATGCCCATTTACTGATTTCCAAAGTGGCTGTACAAGTTGGCACTCCCACCAGAAGTGGAGGAGTGTTCCCCTTTCTCCACATCCTCTCCAGCATAAACTGTCATTGATGTTTTTGATTTTAGCCATTCTGACAGGAGTTGTTTTGATTTGCATTTCCCTGACAGCTGGGGATATTGAACACTTTCTTATGTGTCTTTCAGCCATTTTAGATTCCTCTGTTGAGAATTGTCTATTTAGTTCTGTACCCCATTTTTAATTGGATTGTTTGGTGTTTTGGAGACTAGCTTCTTGATTTCTTTGTATATTTTGGAAATCAGCCGTCTGTCAGATGTGGGGTTGGTGAATATATTTTCCCATTCTGTGGGCTGCTGTTTTGTCTTGCTGACTGTATCCCTTGCCTTACAGAAGCTTCTCAGTTTCAGGAGGTCCCATTTATCAATTGCCAATCTCAATGTCTGTGCTAATGGTGTAATGTTCAGGAAGCATTCTCCAGTGCCAATTCATTCAAGGGTATCTCCCACTTTCTCTTCTAGAAGATTCAGTGTGGCTGGATTTATGTTGAGATCTTTGATCCATTTGCACTTAAGTTTTGTGCTTGGTGACAGATATGGATCTGTCTTCAGTCCTCTGCGTGTCCGAATGCAGTTGTGCCAGCACCATTTGTTGAAGATGCTATCTTTCTTCCATTGTACAGATTTAGCATCTTTGTCAAAAATAAGGTGTTCAGAGGTGTGTGGGTTAATATCAGGGTTTTCAATTTGATTCCACTGTTCTATCTGTCTATTTTTGTGCCAATACAAAGTTATTTTCAGAACTATGGCTCTATAATAGAGCTTGAAGTCAGGGATGGTGATGCCTCCAGAAGTTACTTTATTGTACAGAGTTGTTTTGGCTATACTGGGTTTTTTGTTTTTCCATAAAAGTTGAGTATTGTTCTTTCAAGGTCTGTGAAGAACTGTGCTGGGATTTTGATGGGGATTGCGTTAATTCTGTAGATTACTTTTGGCAAGATTGCCATTTTTACTATGTTGATTCTACATATCTAAGAGCATGGGAGATCTTTCCATTTTCTGGTATCTTCTTTAATTTCTTTCTTTAAAAACTCAAAGTTCTTATTGTACAGGTCTTTCACTTTTTTGGTTACTGTTACCCCAAGATATTTTATGTTGCTTGTGGATATTGTGAAGAGTGATGTTTCTCTGATTTCTTTCTCATTCGGTTTATCATCTGTATATAGTAGGGCTACTGATATTTTTTTTAGTTAATTTTGTATCCTGCTACTTTGCTGAAGGTGTTTATCAGCTGTAGGAGTTCCCTGGTAGAGTTTTTTTGGGTCACTTATGTAGACTACCATATCATCTGCAATTAGTGAAAGTTGTTCTATAGATATCTGTTAAACCCAGTTGGGTCATAACTTCTGTTAGATCTTTTGTTTCTTTGTTAAGTTTCTGTCTGGTGGTCCTGTCTAGTGGTGAAAGCAGGGTGTTGAGGTCTCCTACTACAAGTGTTGTTTTATGTGTGGTTTGGGCTTTAGTAATGTTTCTTTTACAAATGTGGGTGCCCTCGTATTTGGGGCATAGATGTTCAGGATTGAGACTTCATCTTGATGGACTTTTCCTGTGATGAGTATGAAATGCCCTTCTTCATCTCTTTTGATTGATTTTAGCTTGAAGTCTAATTTGTTAGATATTAGGATTGCCACACCAGCTTGTTTATTGGGCCCATTTGATTGGAAAATCTTTTCCCAACCCTTTACTCTGAGGTAACTCTTGTCTTTGAAGTTGAGGTGTGTTTCTTGTATATAGCAGAAGGATGGATTCTGTCTTTGTATCCATTCTGTTAGCCTGTATCTTTTTATAAGCCGGTTAAGAGCATTGACATTGAGGGATATTAATGTCCACTGATTGTTGGTTCTTCTTTGTTTTGGATTTGTTGGTGGTGGTATCATTGTGTGTGGATTTTGCCCTCCTGTTTCTTTTCATGTTTGGTAAAACTGGATTATCTATTGCCTATGTTTTTGTGAGTGTAGTTATCTTCATTGGGTTGGAGTTTCCCTTCCAGAACTTTCTGTATTGCTGGATTTGTGGATATGTATTGTTTAAGTCTGGTTTTGTCATGGAATATCTTGTTTTCTCCATCTATAGTGACTGAAAGCTTTGCTGGATTCAGTAGTCTGGGTTGGCATCCATGCTCCCTTAGTGTTTGTAGGATATCTATCCAAGGCCTTCTGGCTTTCAAAGTTTCCATTGAGAAATCAGGTGTGATTCTGATTGGTTTGCCTTTATATGTTAATTGGCCTTTTTCCTTTGTGCTCTTAATATTTTCTCTTTATTCTGTAGGTTTCATGTTTTGAATATAATGTTTCGAGGGGACTTCTTTTTGTGGTCCAGTCTCTTTGGTGTTCTGTAAGCTTCTTGTACTTTCATAGGCATATCCTTCTGTAGGTTGGGGAAGTTTTCTTCTATGATTTTGTAGAATATGTTTTCTGTACCTTTGAGCTGTATTTCTTCTCCTTCTTCTATACCTATTATTCTTAGGTTCGGCCTTTTCACAGTTTCCCATATTTCCTGGATATGTTTTGTTAGGGATTTGTTGGACTTGAGGTTTTCTTTGGTTGATGAATGTATATCCTCTAGCGAGTCTTCAACAACTGAGATTCTCTCTTCCATCTCTTGAATTCTATTGGTTCTACTCACATCTTTAGTTCCTGATCGTTTATTCAGCCTTTCCATTTCCAGCATCGCCTCATTCTGTGTTTTCTTTATTGTGTCTATTTCAGCTTTCATGACTTGAACTTTTTCGAGTGCTTCCTTCACTTGTTTGGTTGTTTTTTCTTGGCTTTCTTCAAATTCTTTAAGAGATTTGTTTATTTCTTGAATTTTTTGGTTTGTCTTTTCCTCCATTTCATGTAATTTTTTTGCTCGTTTTTTCTTCTATTTAAGGGATTTTCTTGTTTCCTCTTTAAAGGTCTCTGTCAACTTCCTAAGATAATTTTTGAGGTCCATCTCTTCTTCATCTTCTGTTGAGCTTTTTAGATCTTGCTTGTGTGGAGACCCTAAATTCTTGTGGTGTCATATTGGTCTTTCTGTTGTTGAGTGTGTTCTTATTCTGTCTTCTTGACATCTCTTCTTCCAGTGAGTGTAGGTGGGGTCTCTCTATGTCCTCTTGTCACCCGGTGGTGTGTGGGGGCCAAAACTTCAATGTCTGCAGCTCTGGATGGTCTTGCCTCTCCTGGTAGTCTGCTCACTCAGTAGGGGTCAGGCTCAGTAGGGGTCAGGCAAGTGGAGGGGGAAGGAAGAGTGAGGTGTTTCCAGACTCAGGGAGCTCCTCCCTGCCTGGGTGGGTCCACTGTAAGCAGGTACTGTGGGCCCAGAGAGATAAAGGGTGAATGGGATGTTGGGTAGGAGTAGGGCAGGAACAAAGGGTATACTCACCTCAGTAGGGGTCAGGCCAGCTGAGGTTTCCAGACTCAGGGAGCTTCTCCCTGTCAGGGCTGGTCCACTCTCCACAGGCACAGGCCCAGAGAGATACGGGGTGAATGGGATGTTGGGTAAGAGTAGGGCAGGAGCAGAGGGTACACTCACCTCGGCAGGGGTCAGGCCGGCAGCAGGGGGGGGGTGGGGGGGGCACAATTCAATTATTAATGGTTAAGCCTTACTACTAGCTGCCTTTAACTTAGCCCCAGGTATTTTTTTAAACATTATATGCATATACTTTATGTATATAATTACATAATATATATATAAGAAAAATCAATTGTTAGAAAAAATCACATGATTCTGAAAATATTTGGTTTCATGAGTTCATAATGATTAACAGAAATCTAATTCCAAAAGAAAATAATTAGGCCCATGAGGTTCTTCATCAGATATGCTAAAGAAATTAAACATGCACCCATACATAACACATAAAGAACTATAAAATAAAAAAGTGTCTATATATTCAGGTCCTTTTCAGTGCAGTAAACTTGATTCATGCAATATGTTCAAATAATACCTTATTTGATATCAAACCCTGAATGTCTCCTCTTTAGAACAGAGTTGAAATTTTCAAAAGTTATCAAATATAGCTAATAAAAACCTATCTCATATATCTAATAAAAAGTAGTGCTATTCATTAGAAAACATTAAACTTTCTAGTTTGTTGGAATAAAACTCATGGTTAAAACACATAAAGAAGGAAAACAGGCATTTTTGTAGGTGTTTTATGGGGAGGATTTTAAAAGCATTTATTTAGGTAAAAGAAGAGTATTATCAGCTAGTGCAAAGCTTCACTTCATAACTAGGAAGCCTGCTAGTGAAGGGATTAATCACTAAACCTTTCAAGGAATGGTTTGGTTTTCAGTTCGTTTGGGTTTTGGTTAAATATACAAGACCGTCTCTTTAGTCACACTGTCAAGATATAAAAGACATTTTAAAACCTTTTTTTAAATACCACACAGCAATGATCCCTTAGAGGCAGCAACTTTAGATGGTGCTTAAAACAATGATTTTTTTTCCAACAATAACAATTTTCTTTAAATTCATTTACAAAACCTCACAACACAGCATGAGGCATAATTTTCTGGTAAGCAACTAAAAAGTAGAATTAACTATCCTCAAATGACTATGAAATTAAGTCAGCCATATCAGATTAAGATGACCATAAATGCAGTTAAAAACATGCTAATTTACACAGCCCCCTAACCATGTTTAATTGCCATATTAAAAGTCCTAAATGCATTCCCTTTCGTGGCTGGTCTATCGTTTTAAAAGCAAAATAGTGTCAACTGAATTAACTTGTTTTTCTTACATGTTGCACTTGGATTTTTTTCATTCATCTTCTGGAAGCATTCACAAGCTCTAGGAATTATGCCTAAATATTTTTATTAAACAATGTAATTAAATCCATCAAACTGATTTCATGAGATAAGCAATGTCTAAAATATTTAGCCTTAAGCAATAAGTCATCAAGATGAATGTAAACATATAGACTTAATATGTGTGAATAAGCATACATATAAATGTGATTGTCCATGCCTTCCTGGTAAATTTCACCTTGTGGAGCACGCCTGTCTTCCCCAAACAGATCATTTACAGAAAACAAAAGGCAACAGCCAGCATCTGGAATTACTGTTGCAATCACTGTCCCCATGCCCATTTTAACATCTCAGCCAGCATCTGGAATTACTGCTGCAATCACTGTCCCCACGCCCACCTTAACATCTCCGTATGTATTGATTTCTGCAATCCACAAATACCCCAAGTCTTTTCACAATAGGCTCCCCTAAAATTTCTGAACACTCTACATCAGATGTTCAATACTGTCCTCCCTGGCTGTCAACTGTTCCTCTTCTAACCTCAGAGTGCATAAACACAGCTTGCTGTTGCTATACTTTCAGGGGCTTCACTCTCTGCAGACTGTGGCTTGAAGACTTCCAGAAGGCACACATACCTTGCTTCCTGAATTCTCTTGTGTTTCATGACCTACACCAGTTTCAGCTGTGTATCCTGCTGCCCTATATCCCTGCTCCTGAAAACCCAGAAGTCACCAAATGCAGACAAATTATTTATTTCACTAGTTAATAAGTCAGCCCCCAAGAGCTAATGAAAATATCTTTTTTGCATCCCAGACTACGCAGAATCTTCAAAAGGCAGCAAAGTATGGAACAGAAGAAATCGGTTCTGACCTGCCCAGAGAAACACTCAGAAAACATCAAATTATTTTGGCCTCCATCATAACACAAGCATCTTTTGGTTGCTATAACTACCAAACTTCATCATGAGGTAGAAACCCAAAGGCATTCACACTTGTCAGCAAAGCCGGGATGAACTAGGTGGACATACTTCAACATAACCACAGTATTAATACTGAAAGGCTCATCTAAGTCAGGAGATACCTTTAACCCCAAGAAAATGCTCCAAATATTAAACTCCTTTAGGGTGTACAAAAATTAAAGTCTTCCAGTGACTGCAGCAATGTGACCAGTTCTATCAAGTTTATGTTCTTATAAAAAACCAACAAGGAGCAGGGCATTGGTCGTGCTTGCCCAGCACTCAGGAGGCAGAGGCAGGCGGATCTCTGTGAGTTTGAGGCCAGCATGGTCTCCAGAGCAAGTGCCAGGATAGGCTCCAAAGCTACACAGAGAAACCCATGTCTCAGGGAAATAAAAAACAAAAAAAAAAAAAAAAAAAAAACCAAAAACCAAAAAAAAAAAAATAATAACAAGGTATTTGGAATTGACAGAAAGATAAAGTGTCTTCCATAATGAGAAACATCGATGAGGGTAAAACCAAATATCAAGACAGTAAAAGAAGGCAGTGGTATGATATAATCACCATCAGATAGTGGCTGTCAGCAATTTACTAAATTTCATTTTATTCCTTTTATCCTATGTGTGCAGCCTGGCTCCCTCAAGTCCATGTCAGTTGCATTTCTCAATGAAAACTCACACAGATAGCTAGAAAACTCTAAGCTAGGAAGTTAATTTCCTGACCTCCTTGACATCGAGGCTTAGCACAAGAGCTAGCTTGCCAGGCAGAAACACCAACATAACTCAGAAGGCAGAGTTAACACAATGAGGCAGAGGTCCACTGCAATTGCCCTGACTGTTCTAACTCCAAACAGTTGGACACAATTTTGATTTTCTGTTTCACAGGTCCCAGCAGCCAATTCCCACACTCATGAATGTCAAAAGCCGGGACCACAGGCTCCATGAAACCACAGTAAAGTATGGCAGACTGGTGGTCCTAGATCCAGTAGTTAGGAAAGGGGTCCTGCCTTCCTTAAATGTTGCAGAACTGCAGATCTCCTGACTGGTATCCTCGGCAATCAGCTGTCCTCCTTCCCCACATAAATGTGTCCAATAGAAACAGAAAAAATTATGTATTATGCTTGAATGTGTGTGCATTTTGGAATCTCTGTTTCATAAGCTAGTGCTTGCTCTAGCTGACAAGGGTCCAGGAGCAACAGGCATGGCTCAGAGGTAAAGAGCACTTTCTGTCCTTATGGAGGATTACTGCAGTTCAGGTCTCAGCATGCAGCCACCTGAAACTCTGAAATGCTCTTTAGACCTGGGCACCAGCACACATCTATACACTTACACAAAACTGAAAATAAAATAAATCTATAAGAGTTCAACAGATAGTCTCAGGGTAACAGTTAAAGAAGAGCAAACAAACAAAACATAAATGGAAGGGAAGAGAGAGGAGGAGAAAGACAGAGATGTTGATTTTTCTAAGGACTTATGAAATAACTGTTCTTCCCTAAGGCTTAGGATTCTTTGGTACTATTAAACCTACTAGATTAATAAACTATTTTAATTTCTGTTCTATTGATTTTAAAGATAAATAATGTATTTGATCACAATCACATTGAAACTTTTAATATATTCCATTAATATCTTTTAATATTTTTGGAATCAAACTATAACTTTTCCATAAATGTAACTACATATCCAAAAGCCAGAAAGTATGGTGTAGAAGAATACTTGATTTTAATACCAACTGCACAAATAGTCAAATGACGCAAGCTGGGCTCCACTCTTCTTGTATCCTCAGCCAACTAAAAATGGGCAAAATGACCCAGTGACTCTTTTAAGCATCAGCTTCACAGTGTAGAGGGAAGACCATGGTGATCTCCAGGGATGCTTCCCGGGCTCAGGCATACATCTCTGTAGGAACAAACTGTCTTCATATCCTCCAAGCTGAACAACCAACTACAAGAACAGTGCAAAGGCAGACAAGGGAATCCAGATGTTCCTATTATGTCAGATTTTAAAGAAGTTTACAAAGATGTAAAGCTCTGCTTCCCTTCTTAAAAACATATTTATTTGGGAAACATTTTTCATTTAAAAAAATCTTATTTGTATTAGCGTAAGATGACCTATTAGTCTTATTTGAAATCATAGAAGTATTTTAAATGTAGTCAGTGTGTGTTTCTCCTGGTAAATATTGATAAGACAGGCAAACAAAGCTCTTCCAGGTCTTCAATTTCCATGAACCCACCACATTGTCCTCTGACCTCCATTTCCATGCCATTGAATGCATTCTCGCAGACACGTGTTCATATACACATACTAAAAAATTTAAAACATATATAATAGCACACTTTAATGCTAGCACTAGGGAGGCAGAGGCAGGCAGATCTCTGTGAGTTCGAGACCAGCCTGGTCTACAAGAGCTAGTACCAAGATAGCCTCCAAAGCCACAGAGAAACCCTGTCTCGAAAAATCAAAAAAAAAGAAAGAAAGAAAGAAAGAAAGAAAGAAAGAAAGAAAGAAAGAAAGAAAAAAAGAAAAAGAAAAAAACATATATAATAGCAAAGTCTTATAACAATGTCAGAATTCCTTTAATAAATAATACATTGTAGTTAAACAGAGCCAGATTTCTACACACATAAAATACTAGGCAGTCTTTCTAATTGCTGCAGTAGAAAGAACAATGTATTGAATAAATGGATTTAAATACTACTTTCACAACTTATTAGCTGTGTGGGCATCTGGTCCCTATTATCCTCCCTACTACCAATAGGACAAACTCAACAGCAAGCATATTCAAACTAAAAGTGTTGTATTTTGTAAGCATTCACCACCACTTAATTACTTGGGATTATATGGGGTAATTTCTCTGTAATTATATACACTTGCTAATTCAATAATGGGGGGGATATTTTATGTCTAACTCTGAGTACCACATTCTCTCGCTGCAGTTGCCATGTAACTGTGCATAGCTAAATCAAGCACAGGACTCCTTAAGAAAAATTTCCTAAATCAGATCATATCTGTCTAGCTATATAGAAACCACCATCTCCAAAAGAAGGAGGAGGAGGAAAAAGAGGAGGAGGAGAAGGAGGGAGAGAAAAAGTTTCTTGTTCAAATGCCTGTGATGATCCAAAATTGCCTTCCTTTGTTATGAAATGCTAGAGTTCTTTCAATGGGATATGTTCATCTAGAACAATACTCTGGACCACTCATCTTTGATAAAAGAAGAATCACTTAGGTATACCTGAGTGGGCATCTGAAACCCAGAGGTCAGCATTCATCACTAACAGGCCCAATCTCAACTCCATTTCATTTCTGAACTTTTCAAAGTTATACATGTAGCTATACATGTAGCACAGTAGGCTTTAAGAAAAGTGTCATAGAGCAATGGCCTTCTTTTTTGTTCACAAACTCATAAAAATGTTATTAAATGCTGTCATGGTTTACATACAAATGGCCCACAGACTCACAGGGACTAGAACTATTGTGAGGTGCAGCCTGTTTGAGAAGGCAAGCTGGAGGCAGGCTTTGAGGTCAAAGAAGCTCAAGTCTGCCAAGCAGCTCACAGTCTCTTTCTGCGGATCAAGATGTATAAGAACTCTTAGATGCTTCTCCAAGAACCATGTCTACCTGCATGCCACTATGCTTCCCTCCATGACAATAATGGACTAAATCTCCAAAACTGTAAGCCAGCCCCAGTGAAATGTTTTCCTTCATAAGAGTTGCCACAGACATGGTATCTCTCTCCACAGCAACAGAACCCTAAGACAAAACTCTTCTATTTACACTTTCAGTTGACATCTAAAACATGTGTGCATGAGAATGCAGATATATACATACAGACGTGTATATATGTGTGGAGTTGTATGTGTGTAGGTAATAGGTCAATGTTTTCTGTTTTCTACGATGATCCTCCACCCAATTTTTGGAGACAAGTTCTCTCACTGAGCCCAGAGTTCATCAACTGGGCTAGTCTGTCTGGCCATGTTGTGTGGCTAGCACTTTACTGAGTCATTTCCCAGCTTAACATCTGAACATTTTTTCCAGAACTTTCAATGACTATAAAATATGCCATTTCCACTATGCTCTAAATGCTGCTGCCATTTGAAAACAAATCCACTACATTACTCTTTGAAGGGCACTAAAGGAATAAATCTAAATTCCATGACAATTTTATAAACGCTAGCATCCACTTTCTGATGGACACAGGAAATTGACATTGTTTAATTTTGTTGTTGCTGAACTGACTTCTACTAACTTTCTCATAGAATTTTCACCTAAAATACATTTATATTTCCAAAAGCTAATCAACGTATAATATATACTTGTAATAAATATATTTAGCTTAAAATCTTAAAACTAAACTTTGTCATTTTAAATCATTTTTTTAAAAAAATATAATGTTCATGGAACAAACATATTAGAAATGTGTTTCATAAATTCAAAATAAAATGTAAGGGCTGTGGAGGTGACTCAATGGGCATAGAATATGCTGTCCTTTCAAACCTCATCAAAGACGTTTCTTTGTGTGGTGAACAACAGGTAACATAGACACAATCATTCGAAGTGCAGAGAGTTAGTATTTCTGTAGTGCTCAACCATAAATAGGACATGTATATCACAGCCCCTCCTTACAGACTCAAGGACCATCAAGGAAGAAGGTAAGGAATGATTGCCATGAATGAATGTAACAACACAGTGTCTTCTGGACATTAAATTACCACTGCACTCAAGAACTCAACAGCTGTGGTTGCCTGCCTGAGAGCCACACAAGGTCAAGCCAGTCAGAAAGTCAGAATGGATGGTAGCAGTGCTTATGAGTTCTCTGTCCCAAGGAGCTATTGACAGCTGGTGGCTTCTGAAGAGAGAGAGTCCATTTTGTTCAAGGACATAGACATAGGTAAGTAAGCCATGCTCCACTGGATGGTCCCACGCCCTTGAGTATATGAGCAGTGCAAATTTCAGTCAGTAGGCTATATATGGAGGAGGAACTGGAAAGTTGGGAGAGGGTGAGAAGTGGGGATGGATCTTGGAGGAGTTAGGGGTAGGTGTAGAAAGTAATACAATCAAAATGCATTGTATGAATGCATGAAATTATTAGTTATACATATTTATTATATATCTATATTGTATTTGTTTTAATAAGTGCTATAAATATATATCATATTTGTTTTTGCAAATGCCTGTTGCCCAAGCATAGGAATCTGAGTTCATATTCCCAACACCCATGAGAAATCTAGGCACTGTGTTAGGCACCTATGACTCTTGTAGAAAAGAAACAGAAAGATGCCAGAACCTCACTGACCAACAACCAGTACACACAGTGAGCTCCAGGTTCTGTGACAGGCCTTGTCTCAAAAATAATGTTCTTGGGAGGTGGGAGGAGGAGAAAGTCCAACCATTTAAGGCTAGGCTCACAAACAATGTGTCAAAAATGTCTTCCAGAAGAAAGGAAGATCTGTGATGTCAATCTTTAGCCCCAAGCCCTCCCCTATAATAAACACTCACACACATACCTCACTTCCTTCTAGTCTCATCTCACAAAATATCCCACCCTGATTTATTTCTGTAATTGGCTCTTTAGCTCCCTATACATACACCATGTCCTCTGTGACTCTGATAACTGTTTCTTTCTAGACAACCCTTGCCCTAGCTAATTCTTACCTGTCCTTCAAGGCTCAACTACATCATCTCTTCCAGGAAGCTTTCATGTATGATCTGCACCCTCAAGCCCATAAGATGAGTAAAATTTATTTTCTTCACACCATCCATAACATATAATCTGATGGCTTTGGGAGGGGGGGTTTTGAAAAGAATGCTTCAACTTATTTGTCAGCTAGATAGGCTATGTATGTATATACATATGTAGAGCATATTTTTGTAGTTTTGGTGAAGCTACACAATCTGTCTTGGTCATATTTTATTTATTAATAAAATAATAGTAACTGGATTGTGCCAGGTAAGTAGCACTGAATTTTAGGCATGTAGAGACATACATGGATAGCAGCACTGTTATTTGTTGTCATTACTTTTTTATCAAAATCATACCTGCTAAAACAAAATTTCTTGTATTAGAACTCTAAAGCATCAGGAAGAAATCTTAAGAAGTAAGACAAATTTTCAGTGAGAATGTCTTGGCCTTTCCACCGCTGAGCTTGTGAAACTTAATATAGTATAAAATTGGTGCCAGTGTGGTCTTTGCACAGCTGTTTCCTTGCGTCCAAGGATGCATGAAGGGTGCAGAATACATAAGTGATGACCTGAACTTGCTCGGGGTCTGCAACACAATCTGCCAACCTGAATATTTCATCTCTAGAAAATATTTTTACTCTTGCACATCTCCACAGTGCCATGTTATAATGTGACTTCCTCTTCCTATGACATTGCTACCTATCCTTTACAACTGCTCATTTCATGCTGCACTACAGCAGTTGTGGCCCTCTATATCACACAGTGCCAAGTCTGCCATTCATACAAGGAATACTGTGGTTGTTGTACAAAAGACTGCAAGCAAAGCGAAGAGAACTATGGCATCACAGGTTATAAAGGCAGCATCTTCACTGAGGCAGAAGGGATAGCTATCTATATCACCCACTCAGGGCTTAGGAACAACGTGGAAGAAGAGGCAGAAAGAACATAATGATTAGGGAATGGGAGAGGTTGGGGTGAGGAGGAGCGGCCATTAATGATGTAGAATGCTGACTCGCAGTCACGCTATGGCTACTTACTCTTGAACAGCTGTGAATGACTTGACTAAGGTGTCTACAAGATTAGCCTGTCACTAGCCTGTCATGGCGGTAGGAGGGGCACATGTGGCCCCATCCCTCCCTGAGGATTTATAAGCAGATAAAGGTTGATGGGGGCGACATATTTTCTTCAGTGTTATAGCCATTGGTAACAGATACGCCATTCAATAGACAGACTACACCTGTTCCTGTAAACAACCCTAATGAAACTCAGTGGGTCACAAACAAAAGGAAGCAACAATGTAGAATATAGACTACTTGTGAAGAAGAAAGAGGTTACCAGGAAGAGGGGGACAAGAGAGTAAAAGGGAAAATGAATATGACTGGAACACACTTATATGTTATAAAAAAATACTACTGTGTATAACGTAAACTTTAAAAGGACGAAACTTAAAAGAAAAACATGCTTAATGATAAAAAAAAAACTCCAAATGGCTTATAAGCCATACTGTCACCAACTTTGAGGGAGAGAGTACTTAGAGCCCAAAATACAGCTTTCAAAGCCATTCCTTTCTAAAAAAAGAACCATGACTTCTAGAAAGATGGTTGATTCTATCACTGGGCACATAAAGTGCACAAGCAGCCTGTACTGACATAGTTTATCATTCCAGAAAATAAGGAAACTTTCAAGAATAATACCTGTCACAAGCATTCAAAATTATCAAGCACTGGGAAATGGGAGTCAATACACGATTTCAAAGACAGATATAAGAACAAAATATGGAAGAGAGTAAAACACAGTCTTCTGACCTAAGTGTAGGGAGATACTGGCGGGACTTCATCTTTGTGCAACCATCATCACATAAAGACCTTACTATAAAGAATTACTATAAATACAAAACAGAGAAACTTCTACTACTAGCAAATATATGATCTCCAAAGGTCTCCTCAAGATTTCTCAGTAATGGCAGGAGGATAACTTAAAGTGAGGTAGAGAGAGAGCGAGAGACAGAGAGAGAGAGAGAGAGAGAGAGAACACAGAAATGTATTTTTCAGATATACTGCAAAAGATGAAAAGAGATTAGGAATTGTTAAAGGTTAAAGACTAAGAGAGACTAAGGAAATAGGATGACCAAATACAACATATAATGCTATACAGGATGTTACACTACAAAGAATACAAACTTTATAAAGTACATATTGAGTTGTGCACTGACAAAATTGAAGCATGAATGCTAAGTTATATAATAGCATTTTTATGACCACAGAATTTACTGATGTTGGAAACTGTACATGGTTATGTAAAAATATTCCTCAGTCTTAGGAAATTACATTGGAATATTTAGAGTGACATGAAAGCAATATTATCTGTAACTTATTCTCTCAAAAGATTCTGAGAAAGCATAAGTGTGTATGCATCATTTCCCTACCTATCTCCATTTCATCTATCCATCAAATATTCATTCTCTCCCTTTATATATATTATATTTAACATATGGAAAAAGACAAAAAAAGAAGAGAGAATGCTCACATGATAAATGGAACAAAAGTATTAGCAACAAATAAATCCTGGTTTTCAGGATTTATAGGTATTCTTTATACTATCTCTTATACCTCTCAAGTCGAAATTATTTCCAAATAGAAAATTTAAGAGAAAAAATAGATGGGTGATAAACACAGAATATCTCTCCTGTGGGAGAAGCAGAGGACCAGATAGGAAAGAACACCCAGACAATGTGAGGTGTTGACAGTGTTCTCATGGCTCTTACTCTTTGAGTTTTCACTGTGAGTACATATATGTTGAGCATACTATGTAAGGTGTATAAAATACACTACACTAGCAAAGAAAATAAAGAAACAAATCAATGCTCTATAAATTGCTATCATAGCTGTGTCAAAACTACAGCTACTTGAAAAGCTCTCACAATGCAAGCACAATAGAACACAGCCCAGGAAGAATTTTTGGAGTGATAATTGTCAATTTGCTTTGATTCTGCCAGCTAAATGCATGTTTTTAGAGCAGGTTGCTTGGCATTTATTTAGCTGGCATCTTTCTTCCTTAGTTTGATATTAATCTCAATAGAAGAGTATTCTATTTGAAATGCAAAAGCACACAGTTAATAAGAGGACAGACATCATTATAATAGTCTTAACTTTCAGAGTCACTCTTATGACATAGATCCTATTTCCCCCCTTCACAGATGGGGAAGTAACCACCAACAGGTTAAATAACGTGTCCTTGGGTTCACACTCCCAGGATCTTACTCAACTCTCTGCTTACAAACACCATATCTGACTGTGCTTACATACCTCTCTAAACCAAAGATCTCACCAAAAAGGCTTCTTTCACTGAAAACAAGTTTAAAAGCCAGGTACTGCCTGAAATCCAGTACTTTACAACACTGGCTGAGCAACAAATTACAGCTCTGGTTCCCATGTGCTGTAAAACTGAAAGGGAAAAAAAAAAGCCATTGTAGAAGGGAAGTCGCCTATTTTTCTGTTCATTGTTCCTTTGACCATTCATGAAGAATGGAGTACTGTCGAGTAATTAAAATGCTACCATACACAAGGGAATAAAGAGAAAAAGTCAAAATGTCTGCTATCTCTTATACATACAAAATAACACATAATTTAAAAACTCAGGGTCCATTGCTGCCTAATTCCAGCCTGCTGCTGTAACAAACCATTCTGGAGAAGGCAGCCTCAGGAAGGAAAGGGTTTGTTTCAGGGTACACTTCCAGGTGACAGTCCATTAACCATGAAAGAATGATGGAGAATGTACTTCTGTGTATGTTCATCTTATTGATTGTTGAATAAAGTACTGTTTGGCCAATGAGGCAGAAAGTCAGGCAGGAGGATTCTGGGAAATGTAGTAAAGAAGTGGTAATCCAGGCAGGAAGTAACATAGCAGGGAGACTCAAATTTAAGGAAGGACAAGCAGGAAGTGGTCCCTTTTTCCCATCTGCACTTCCTCCAGATTTGCGATGTGATCCACCGGCAAGGAAGGACACCAATGGAAGATGTCCCATAAGTCTTATAAAATATATAGATTTATGATAATTAAGACTGAGCTAGCAGATAAGAAATCCTACTCATTGGCCAAGCAGCATTTGTACCTAATATGAGTATCTGTATTATTTTGTCCATCCATGTGGTGGCAGAACTCAGGGGGCTGGTGGAGAACGCCCACGTAATGGTAGGGCTCCGGCAGCTTTATCGTAACAAAGGAACACCATACACTGCATCGGCTTGCTGCACAGTTCATGCATGGCCTTTTTTCTTAAACACAGCCCAGGACCACAAGCTGAGTAATGACACTGTCCACAGTGGACTTGTCCTTCTTGTATCAATTAATAATCAATAGAATGCTCCACAGACATACTCACAGACCAACTTGATCTACGCAATTCTTCTGTTGAGGTTTCCTCCTCCCAGGTAACCCTAAGTTGTGTCAAGTTGATAAAAAAAAAAAAAAAAAAAATCTAGCCAGGACAACTATGTGGAAGCGCAGATCATTTTCATGTAAAAATGGATTTATCCAGCATAATATTGTTGCTGGAGGGGCTAAGTGGGTAAATAACCATAGTACCTTATTGTCTAGCTCATCCTGCACAAGAGGTCCACTCTCATTTTTTTCTCATTACATCACCAAGGTGGAAGTATGAATCTAACACATGTTCTCTGACTATGGGAACCAAGGCTGTTTGAGGGCTGCTTCCAGAAGCACCAGAGAGCCCTGAGCTGACTTTGATAGCTGTGAAAAGGTGAACATGTGACCTAAACTCAGCATATCAGACACATCTCCTTAGGACATGCTGTATAGAGAAGGGTTTGCACATGGCAGATTCATGATCAGCCTGGGACTGTGTGTGCACGTGCTAGCTGGTTCTCACCTGTACTATGTACAGCTGTACACCTGTACAGCTCTGTAGTTTCTCTCCAATCCTATGAACATTCCTCATCCCACATATGTGCAAGAAATCCATTTCCTGCTTCTAGATTCATCTATGCTTTGCTGAAAACAGCAGTAACAATAATAAGTATATAGAGTGAAATATGAAGATATGGGCTGGGTGAGGTTGTGCGCACCTTTAACACCAGCACTCAAGGCAGAGGCAAGTGGATCTCCATTCCATGTCTGCCTGTTTGATAAAGTGCAGTTATCTATTTTTAAGTATACTGGTTTACATACAAATACAGATTCCAATATGACAAATCAACAGAAAGAAAACCTCACTGTTTTCCTAAAGGAGTGACACTGTACATCTCACAAGATTTCGCTGTAAGAAATAAATTGGTTTGAAATGCTATTGCTCAGTAAATATCATTTCAGTTATAAGATCCACAGGCAAAGCAATGCATATGCTAAAGGCTTTAATGTTTTATAATATCCCAAAATTCTTTCAAAATGTGTTTCCCTCAAGTTTTCAAATGCATAAAACCCTAGCTTTATGTAAAAGTTTTCAAGTAAAAATATTCCTTCTAAAAATTTATTGGTGATTTGATAGACATGTTTTGCTATATGTGCATGAAATTGATTAGAATACTTACTAAGAAATACATTCATAACAGTACTGGATTTTGAAGTTTCCTACAAGATGTAAAATTACTAGTATCAAAGTCAGCCAGAGGATATTAAATTAGCATTTGCCATGGACTGGTGAGAGTGAAAAACCAGTAGGAGGTCACAGCATAAGGTCAAAAGGAATTTCAGTATGTAAACTAATACATCTATAGAAAAGTGCTACTATTAATTCATTAAAAATTAAAAAGCAGAGCCATTCTCAATAAGCCACTTAAACCAAGACTAACATCATTAAATACATCTCCAAGAATGGTGATCATTTAATATCAACATTTATCAAGCACTAACCATATTTGAAAAGCTCTCAAATTTTGCTCCCTTTATGAAAGTTTTATCTCCTAGACCCACGCTTGAATATACTATTTGTTACTACCCCTTCAAACCAATTCAAATTCACAGTGAACTCCATCTATCACAAAAGTCATTATGCTACCATCTTAGACAGCAAAGAATAATATGAATTGGTCCCTGGTCTTAAGCACTCACAGTCATGAAAACTGACACAATATAATGTGATATATGCTAGAAAACAATGGTGTCAAATTCTGGCTGGAAAGGAAGCAAGTAGTTTTGTTTAGAAGCAGAGGAGATGCTACAGAGAGATGATGATATATCAACCCTTTATAACGGCATCTAAATATGGAGACTAATGCTCATATATGTAATAGATTTCATAGTTAGCCAGATGTGAGTTCCAGGCAAATGTCATGGGTGGCTACATGGAACTGGGCAAATTGTTTGGAAGCCTAGAATTTAGTCCACTACTAGCCATGACCTTAAGCAACAGTCAGACTAGCTTCCCAGTCTTTGAAAGGAGTTATGGAGTTATGCTATATGGCCAAGGCTCAGGAATTGCTCTAAGCATGTGGGGTACATCAGGAAACAAAACAGATTTAAAAAGTAAAAAGGGCCTGTTGGTATGGAGAGCACAAAGAAAATACTATGTTAATTTTTTTAAAAAAAAATATTCTATTGCCTGCTTGCTTAAACACCATTTTCCCTTTAGAACAACACTAGCAAATTTCCAAACGGCCTTGACATACAGGGAGAAACCTAGATGATGACTCAGAATTGGTAATGCTGCCTTGAAGATCACTGTCCCTAACTTTGAACTCATCAGTGAGCCTTGGCAGCTTAACAAAAAGGCAGCACATTAATGAGGTTTCCTCAAATTCAATTAGAAGACAGTCATCTTTTGTCTCCTAATTTAAAATCCCAAACTTTCTTGAGAACTTAGATATAACCAGGTAAGTTTTATTTAATGATGACTAAAATCCCTGATCATAAAATACTAACATCCCCTATGATGAGACTGATGACTACTTTTTATGCCATCCTAGAGCCCGCATATCCTGGCTGATGGAAGCAGAGGCAGTCACCCACAGATATACACTGAACTGAACTCTGGAATCTAGTTGCAAAGAGGGAGGAATGAAGATTACAGGGGTCAGTACCAGGCTGGGGAAACCCACAGAAACAGCTGGCCTGAACAAGGGGGAGCAAATAGACCCCAGACTGCTGTCTGGGAGACCAGCAAGGGACAGACCCAGACCCCTGAACATGGATGTCAATGAGGAGGCCTGTGCACTCTAGGGGGCCCCTGGTTGTGGATTAGTATTTTTCCCTGGTATAAGAAGGGACTTTGAGAGCCCATCCCACGTCTTGGCCTGGACACATGGGGGAGGGCCTAGGCCCGGCCCAGGATGATGTGGTGGACTTTGGGGAGCCCCCAACGAGGGCCCTACCCAGCCTGGGGAACAGAAGGTAGATAGGGTGGGGGACAGGTAGGAGGATGGCGGGAAGGCTAGGGGTAGGGGAGGGAGAGAGAGAAGGGATTGACATGTGAATAAATATTTTTTAAAAAATTAAACAGCACAAACATAAAAATATTAACATAAAAATCTATAATCTCACATCTTTTTCAGATACGCTCCTTCCACATCTGGTCATTTTCAACCTGACCAGACTATTTTACAGCAGTCTCTACTTAAGAGTTAAACATCATCCTTGTGGCTTTTTTATTCAAATGACATTATGAGACATCAGTTCTTTCAGGCTGTTGATGGCTACTCTTTAATTGCAATGTTGAAAACAAACACATCTGCATAATGCATCATTCAAAAGAGGGCTAAACATGATATGTCCCCTGGAGGGGGGGCATCTAAAAAGAAGCCCTATGTAAATTCGGGCATTTTCCATGAACTGGACACGTGAGTTCTATGACATTCGTAAAAGCCAGAAGACAAGTTTGTGGAGTCAGTACTCTCCTTGTACTTTTACTTGGGTTCCAGGAACCAAACTCAATCATAAGGCTTGTGGGGTAAATGCCCTTATACACTGAGCCACTTCACCAGTGCCACAAACGTTATTTTTAAACTGGAACATATCAACAGAAAGCAGCATCCTTAAAGTTTCCCTAGTCAGCCACAGTTGATTCTCTCCAAGCTGTGAAACTCATAATACATGCACAAAGGGCCACAATTTAGGGTAAGAGGGTAAACACCCTGGCCAATAGTTGCCAAAGCTTCAGCATTCCAGTTTGGCCAAGGAAACATAACCAGTACTGCATTTTTCTGTCCAAGCTACACAGTGATAGCTTGTAGTGATAACTACAAGCAAACCATTACCAAGCAAGAAAGAAAACACACAGAGAGAAAAGGATGGAGAGAGAGAGAGAGAGAGAGAGAGAGAGAGAGAGAGAGAGAGAGAGAGAGAGAGAGAGAGAGAGAGACCTTTTAAATAAAAATGTTTTATTTAAATGTGTTAAATAGGTCTATCTTTAAAACAGAAACCCTGGAATTACCTGAGAGGGCTTCTCTTTTCCTGTCCTCCTGCAGGAATAGATCACACATTCTTCCTCTACTCTCCACCCTGCAGATGCTGCTCACCATCCTTCCATAACCACAAAGCAAGCACCCTCAGAAGGAAGATGGGATCAGGGAAGGCAGGAAGAAGATAAGAAAGTGGTGATCTAGTGACATGGCAGATACACTACAAGCTTGTCCCACCTACTCCCCCACCCCAGCCTGATTCAGGTCTTCTCTGTCATACATCTGCTAGCAAAGACCTTGTTCCTTTCTAGTTATCAGTGAAACGGCATGTCCTGTAACTTCTCAGGCTCTATCAGAACAAATCAAGGAGTGAGTTACAGAGAGAATCAAATCTTTCAACCACTGACTAGAGCAACCACTAAAAGCCTATCCCCACCCACTACCCACACACACCACTGAGAGCCTAACCATCCCCCACACACACCACTGAGAGCCTAACCCCCCGCCACACACACACATCACTGAGAGCCTAACCCCTCCCCACACACACACCACTGAGAGTCTAACCCCACATACACACACCACTGAGAGCCTAACCCCTCCCCACACACACACCACTGAGAGCCTAACCATCCCCACACACACACCACTGAGAGCCTAACCATCCCCACACACACACCACTGAGAGCCTAACCATCCCCACACACACACCACTGAGAGCCTAGCCCCACCTCCACACACACACCACTGAAAGCCTAACCCCCCCAACACACACACACCACTGAGAGTCTAACCCCACCTCCACACACACTCCACTGAGAGCCTAACTCCGCATACACACACCACTGAGAGCCTAACCCTCCCCACACACACACACTACTGAGAGTCTAACCCCACCTCCACACACACACCACTGAGAGCCTAACCCCCACACACACACCCCTACAACACACCACTAAGAATCTATCCACCCACCCAACACTGAGAGACTACCCCCCACATACACCACTGAGAGCCTAACCTCTCTCACACACACACACACTACTGAGAGCCTGTATCACACACACACATACCAAGAACCAACCAACCCCTACACACACACACACACACAGCAACACTCACACTTTTACTGTGTCTATCTTCCATGAGACCATCAGAACAACCCAGTGATATTATCATATAACACTGTGCCCTTTACTTCCCCTTTTCATCAGGCTCAGAGAAACCTAAGGACCCAGATCATCTTGTATTCTCTCCACACTACTCTACCAAGACATACATACCAGGAATCCCCAACCTTGAGAACAATATTCTACCCATGCCTGCTTATAAGCATCTAATATACCATTAATTCTACTTATTTGTTTCCTCCATTAAAATGCAAGCTTCAGAAGGGCAAAGATTTCTATCCTGTTTAAATGTGGTTAAACTTGTTTAAGTATTCCTGTCTAGGAAGGGCTTTCAGGAAGTATTTCTTCAATGAAAAAAATATCCAAGAGCTGGGGAGGGGGGCAGGCAATTTTCCTGTACTTGATTTGGTGAAGTGTGTTCATCTTTTGGGATGAGGCAGTAACCTCACATTGGACTCATTTCAAATTAATTATTCAAAAATACAAATATCACCAAAAATACGTGTATCAATCCTGGAACCATGCTCCAAAATACAGCAATTTTGGCCTCTGCACACATGACAAAGAACTTTTCATATAAAATATAAACATGCATTCTCAAGTCAATAAATTTCTAAATATAATTGCCTAGTAATTACTAACAAAATGCTTTTAATGGTTCACAATGCATTTTTTAAAATCACACACACCCCACACTCATCTTAATGAGCATATGTTTTCTCTCAATAATATAGACTATCTTTAAGCTCCAAAACATTCATGAATTCTAATTTCCTGAAGTGTTAACAACTTGTAAATTCCCTTTCTAATAACAGAGTTGAAAGAATGTTTCCCAACAGAAACATGTACACATCAGGCATGGTGATGTCTCCTGATAACTCTGGCTCTCAGGAGACCAAGGCAAGAGGACCAAGATATCCAGGTCATCCTTAGCTACAGAAGTAAGTGTGAAGCCAGCCTGAGCTACATAAGAACCTGTATCAAAATAATAATAATGCATACTAAAGTATATAACAATTTACTAATAACTGCCAAACTTTGGAAGGAACTAAGATATTCTTCAATAAGTAATGTATTCTTCAATAAGTAAATAAACTGTGGTATATCTATATAAAGGGATATGGTCCAGTAACAAAACTAAGTTTCATCAAACCACAGAAGGCATGGAAGAATCCTAAATGTTAAGTAAAAGAGTATATTCTGCATGATCCCAATGACATGACATTTTTGAAAGACCAAGGCTACAGAGATAGTGGAATGAGCAGTCACTAACAGAAGGCTGGGTGCCGCATGATACTATACTAGCACATGTCAGCATGCATGTGTCAGAACTTACCAAATGAACAAAGAGTACAGGAAGACCAAATGCGATTTCATAGAAAACGAAGTGGCTGAGAGTCAGGCTGAAGACACAGAAGGAAACTTGAGCTGATCTGCTCCTGGTCTGCTCCTGGTCTGCCCAGGATGTGAAGAATACAGTAAAAGAAGGACGGTGGCAAACATTAGCTTTATCACAACCAAAACAAGATGGAAAAAATGTCAGCAACAAATCCCTCATCAACCTCATTTTCCTATTTCAAATGCTACAGGTCACGGATCATAGTTTTTCAAGCATCCATAAATCTACATCCTAAGATGAACAGTCAGCCTGGATGAAGGTGAGAAGCAGATTGATTCTGTTGTGTTTTCTGCTAGGCAATTTCCCCCAAACACAAGTGGCTTAAGTGCAAAGAACAGTAGAGCAAGAGAAAGTTTGAATGCTGCTCACAGAAGAGGTCTTAGACAACCATTTCATAAGTTTATCTGAAAATACATCAAGGAGCAGCTATGAAAAGAGAAGGAATTAGAGACTGTCAGGAAGTTTGCAGAATGGAGTACAATGGAACTGGCACACTGGAATGAGGGCACGTGTCATTTCTGGTTGTTTTGAGAACTGGGTACAATGTCTGTAAACACACTCAGCAAATGTCAAGCAGATAAATGGGGAATCCACCTACTAAAAGAGAGTTCTACTAAGGGAACTGGGGCAGAGCCTCACAAAGGGCACCTGCATCCTGGTGACTCCAAGCCCTAGGAGCTACCACTCATAAGGCTGCAATGGTGAGATTTTTTAACGTGCCTCTTTCTCTTGGCAGTTTGATTATAAGCTTTGCTCATGCTTATAAATTCTGATCAGAGACACATACACATTTGTTTTGGGGGATCAAAACCTACAAGAAATTGCCTTCAAGGGCAGAGTGCTAGAGGTAGAGAAAGTCTAATAATACACAGGCAAGCATGGAGATTTGCTTCCACAGTGTTTATGCCAAATTATTTCTTCCTCTCTTGAGTGCAGGAGCTCATAAATTCCAGTTGCTCTGCCCCCCTGAGCATGAATGGCAAATACTTGCAAGTGGAGCAGGGATTTAAATAAATGCATTTTTTTTAAGTTAAGAAGCTCACTTATGACGATAATAGCTTGTGCTTTAGAAGAGTCTTTTGGATCAAATCAAAGTTACAAAGTACCTTCCCCTTGATTTTCAATAAAAACTAGGAGAGACATTAATGGGAATGTACAGTGTTTTTAACACCAGTTTCTCTAAAGCTACTCTAAAAATGGGACTACTCATTAGAAATTAAAGCATAGACTAGCTGTGAGCTTTGCAGTGGTTACTAACATTGTCATCTCCTTGGGGAGTTGGTAAATGTAAGCAAATTCTCTTTTACAGAAAAAGAAGTGCTAAGAGTGGGTTTGGGACAGATAAGGAAATGCAAAAAAAGAAAAAAAAAACTGTCAATACTACACTTACTCTGGCCCTTCCAATGTTCCATTTCAGTAAGGACTCCATCAGGTCATGAAAGAGGCCAAATCTTCATCATAGAGACTTCAAATCATTAAGCAAAGCTGCTCTGACCTATGCAAGCACAAGGCAGGGCTCTAAAAATGCTTGCATGCTCAAGTTAGTGTCCTAAGTGTCTGGCAATGAATACTGAGCAATGCAAATAGGCAACCTGTTGACAATGCATTTGCATAAATGAAGTGAATACTCCAGTAATAAATTCACATCTGACTCATTTACCTTTCCTAGTATGGATCATTCTGTAGCGGTTAAGGTCAGGGGCTAAGCCCATGTCAGTGCATACTTTGAAAGGAGAGAATGGTATCCCTGGACACTGACAAAAGGAAGAGAAAAAATAATTCTAGAAAGACCAAAACCTATAGGCCGTAAACATCCAAAATTAACAGAAATGGCAGGACTCAAGGGTTCTACAGGGTGAGTTTTTCCAGTCTTGTCTGCTATGATCCTTACATATGACAAGCACTTTGGCAAAGGATTACCACCATGCTCTTTGTATATTTTACAAGTAGTCAAGCAAGAAACAATCCACACAAATATTATCAAGTTAGGGTCAAAAGGCAGTCAGGTCTTGAAAGTTAAACAAGTTGAGACATGTGGACAGTAGCTTTGGTCATGTATCAAAAGCTAATAGGAGCTGAAATGCATGAGATTCAGCAGAACAGTACTCCTTCCTCCGAGCGTGGCACCCAAGTGGAAAGGTAAGTGTTGGAGACTACTTGTATACAGACACTCACTGTTCATTCAATATGAGTCACAGCTATCACAAAGTTCAACAAGCTTCTTAAATGAAATCAGATAAAACTACTGCCACCAAGACTAGGTGACACTTTCACATCAGATATATTGACCTAACAAGAAGTCTTGCACAGTTTCTAATAAATGCCTACAATTTCTAGCCACATACTGGCTTGACTAAAGAGATCATGCACTTGGAGTACACAGGCTCCATCTGTTTAGGAGCCTCTCAGGAATAGAACGATACTGGATCACTAACTCAAAAGAACCCCAAGACAAACTGGTGACCAAGGTCTTCCCCATTTCTATACTGGTTCCATATTTGCTAAGCGTAACCAATAGACTTGAGTGCTGTACAGATCAATGAGTTAGATCAAATAATACAAGGTCCTGAATATAAACAAATACTGAAAAGAAGCTGTGTCTGCAGAGGCTGATTAGAATCTTAGTACTGTGTAGAGACTAATGTTGCAGTCTTCCCAACACAGACCTGTTCCTAGAATGTGTTTTCATGCTCCTCCCAGGTGAGGTGGATAGGAGTGGGTTTACTTCAGCTGTTATATGGAAAAACATGGTTTTGTCACATGCGGCTTGTCCTTGTGACTGTACACTTTACTCAGGTGACTCTTCTTAACCCTCAAGTATAAATTGTCTGATACTCTGAATAAAGTTAGCTATTGAGACTTTAGTCTGCCTCATTTTTAGGCCCCACTTTCCCAGGTTCATGCTGCCAACAAAAGGTGAAAACATGTCTGTTGGCAGAAGTTTCTGTTCCACCTGGTCCCACAGCCGCTTTGCCCCAAATAAACACACAGAGACATATATTTATTTATAAACTGTTGGGCTAATGGCATAGGCTTCTTACTAGCTAGCTCTCTCTTAATTACTAACCCATTTCAACTAATCTAAATATTTCCATGTGGTCATATTTTACCAGAGATTCTTGCTCCCTCAGCAGCTACATGACGTCTCTCTCAAGACCCCACTCTTCGTTCTCTCTCCAGAATTCTCCTTGTCTCATTCCCCTGCCTATACTTCCTGCCTGACTACTGGCCAATCAGTGTTTTATTCATGAATCAATAAGAGAAACATATACAGAAGAACATCCCTCATCACATTTCAGAACCAATAGCTTGTGAGTAATGGATTAAGATGTTTGGAATCTATTAACTTAGCAAACTACTAGCTTCCACCAACCCAAAGATAAGAATGTTATCAGATTGCATCTGATAGCATTAGACCTATAGAAAAACTCCCCACCACCCCCCCCCATCTTGCTGTACCTCTCTGATGATCAGCAAAGTATTTTAAACTTGCTTGATTTATGGATTTCTTTGTTCCACAAGACTATTAGAATTTTCTGAAACTGCTTACTCATCGGAACATGGAATTTGGGATAACCTAAATCTTTGTTCCTGGGCCATGGTCACTCAAAATGGTTCCAGAATATATTATCTCATATTCCATTTAGGATGAGAGCTCTGGTTTTTCCATCGACATGAGGAACAGATTAAATGAATACACCCAAAAATAGTAATAGCAGCCCTTTGAGGCAGGAAAATGTCTGCACCCAAGAACTTGTGATTCCTAGGTCTGGTGTTCAGCAGGTTTCTTCAGGAAATCTAGAATGAACCCTGAAAGTATGCATTCTTTCAAACAGTTCAGTCAATTCTCCTATAGGGAGAAAATGGCACACAATCCCAGCAACATAACCACAAATTTGTAAACAGCACTAGGTAAACTGATAACCACAAATTTGTAAACAGACTTCCTGCACTAGGTAAACTGATATATAATGAATTATGACGGCCCTTTGAAATGTGAGCATCCTGTTTCTGTGACCTTATACTATCAGGTACAACAAAAGAAGCACAGATGCTACAAGGATAGTAACAACATGTATGATTTGAAATTTATTACAGTGTGGCTCATCAGTATCCTACCTGTTCAAGAGCCTGAAGCAGAGGATCACACATCCAAACCCATAAAGTGGGTTCAAGAACAGCCTAGGCAGCCTATTGAGACCCTGACTCAAGAAGTTCAAAGAGAGCTTGGGAGAGAATTCAGTAATAGAGCACTTGGCCTGGCATGCACACAACCCCGCTAGACATAATTTGTCTTGGATTCAAATCCCATATCATTTACAAACTCAATGACCATCAGCAAATAACTTATTTCTAAGTCTCATTTCTAAGTCCAGCAAGTATAATAAACTCCCAGAGAAACTATGAGTTAATAACCAATTTTGTTTTAAGAACATTTATGCAAGACTAACAGCAATAATGTATGAACAAATTTGGCATGACAGTGAAACAACCTCCTAATCTTACATATGGCATCTTCACATCTATCAGGATGCCTACAATTACATGATGAGAATGTGGAGAAGTGGAAATTCCACCCACTACTGTTAAGCATGGAGAGTGGTCAGCTACTTTGAAAATCAAATGGGGGGGGTCAGGTGTTGGTAGTGCACGCCTTTAGTCCCAGCACTCTGGAGGCAGAGGCAGGACTGACCTCTCTGAGTTCGAGGCCAGCCTGGTCTACAGATCGAGTTCCAGGACAGGCTCTAAATCAATACAGAGAAACCCTGTCTCAAAAAACAAGAGAAAGAAAGAAAGAAAGAAAGAAAGAAAGAAAGAAAGAAAGAAAGGAAAGGAAAGAAAAGAAAGAGAAGGAAGGAAGGAAGGAAGGAAGGAAGGAAGGAAGGAAGGAGGAAAAGAAAGAAAAGCAAATAGGCAGCTCTCTAAGAGTGTGTGCATGCATGTGTAGTACATACAAACTGACACATACATGTAGAGGCCAAAGGTGCAAGTTGGGTGCCTTCTTGTATTGTTCTCTGCCTTAGTCCTTTAGTAGAAGGTTGCTCACTGAACTAGAACTTCACTGTTTATGGCTGACTGGATAGACGGATGGATGGATGGCCAGTGAGCTCTTAGGATTCTCCAATTTCTACTCACAATGCCATGGGCATACACGGCCATGCCCAACAGTTTCCATGTGTGGAGATTTGAACTCAAGTACTCATGTTTACACAGCAAGTGCTCCTACCCAGTGACTCACCTCCCCAGCTCGGAAACAGACATTCAAACAACAATCGTATAGAAATGTTTAGCAACACTTGTTCATATTATTATTTAAAAGATAGAAACAAGCCAAATTCTATTAAATGGCAAATGGGTGAGTATAATGTGGAATAATTATGAAATGGGATATTATTAAGCCATAAAAATTAACAAAGCAGTGATACAAAGCACAACATGACGACTCTTGAAAACATTATTGTGGTGATATATTCATTGTACAAATGAAGCCTGTCTTCAGGTCAGAGAATTGCCACTAGCTAACCATAGAGATCTGGAGGTCTGATTAGTTAGTGGCAAGCTCCATTCTCTGACCCTCAGACAGGCTTTATTTGCACAAGCAAGATGTCACTTCACACTATGCTAAACCAAATAAGCCAGGAACAAGAGTATGTGACACAACTCCAGTTGTGTGGAATGCTCTATCAAGGAAAGTCTACAGGGCAGATTGATGGTTGCTAGGAAAGGGAGTGATAATAGTTTGGTTGCCACTGCTAAAGAACCCATTGTTCCATTTGGAGTAATTTAAAACTTCTAAAGTTGTTCTGATGAATGTTTGCATTTTCCACTGAATTCCACTTTCTCAGCTCTGTCTCTGCCTCTCTGACAAAAATCAAATGATCTACACTCCCCCATGTCTTTTTAGTCTCTACTTGCTATTCCCTCTAGAAGAGTGTTCTAATCCCTTCTCAGAAGCTGCAAAGCCAGCCTTGTATTCTAACACACTGCTGTGATGCTCTTGCACATAGGTGTTTTATAAGATGATCCACAATATTAATATACCATAACTGGTCTTACCCACTTCCCTTAATAACTCCAATATGTACCCAAGATTCACTTACCCATTTTTCTTTGAATTTTAAAGGAGAGGACTAGGAATTACACAATATATCAGGTTAAATGTGGGCCTGTTGGCAAAAACCTGCAAATCTCAGCTCTCACCTGTAATTCTAGAGTTCACTGGGCTAAAACAAGAGAATGGGGGGTGGGGTAGGGAGGCAAGTCCAGACCACACATCAAGATACTGTCTCAAAAATAGCAACCAAAAATTAAAAGATTAAAATAAAGTGTCAACTAATGAAGAGAATTGTAGTTGAAATTTTTTTTACATAGCTTCAGATGTAAAGACACTGAAAATTAATCTGCAAACAAGTTTTCTTTATAATTTAGTTTATCAGAAAATAAATAACAGCTATAAAATAATTTTTGTCAAGAGCTAAGCAAAAACACATAATAAGCATACCATTTTAATCCATGCACATTTAATTTTATTAAATATCAATTCTAAGGTTTTTCAGTTTGCTAATTATATACTGGCATTCAAGGCATGCCAATGAAAAAGTTTACAACTAAATAGACCTTAACCTATTCAGCAAATATTTTATGACTGTCACAACATAAAGTCAATAACAAGATTTATACCAAAGGTGTATGTTATTTAGAAAATGATGTTTTCTCTATCCATTCTTCAGTTGAGGGGCATCTAGGTTGCTTCCACATTCTGGCTATTACAAATAGTGATGCTATGAACATCATTGAACAGATGTACTTGTTGTATCAATGTGCATCTTTTGGATATATGCCTAAGAGTGGAATTGCTGGATCTTGTGGTAGACTCATTCCCATTTTCCTGAGGAGTTGCCATACTGATTTCCAAAGTGGCTGTACAAGTTGGCACTCCCACCAGCAGTGGAGGAATGTTCCCCTTTCTCCACATCCTCTCAAGCATAAACTATCATTGGTGTTTTTGATTTTAGCCATTCTAACAGGAGTAAGATGGCATCTCAGAGTTGTTTTGATTTGCATTTCCCTGATGGCTAAGGATGTTGAGCACTTTCTTATGTGCCTTTCAGCCATTTTAGATTCCTCTATTAAGAATTGTCTATTTAGGTCTGTTCCCCAATTTTTAATTGCATTGTTTGGTGTTTTGGTGGCTAGTTTCTTGAGTTCTTTGCATATTTTGGAGATCAGCCCTCTGTCAGATGTGGGGTTGTGAATATCTTTTCCCAGTCTGTGGGCTGCCGTTTTGTCTTACTGACTGTGTCCTTAGCCTTACAGAAGCTTCTCAGTTTCAGGAGGTCCCATTTATCAATTGTTGATCTCAGTGTCTGTGATACTGGTGCAATGTTCAGGAAGCTGTCTCCTGTACCAATTAATTCAAGGGTATTTCCCACTTTATCTTCTAGAAGATTCAGTGTGGCTGGATTTATGTTGAGGTCTTTGATCCATTTGGAATTAAGTTTTGTGCATAGCAATAGACATGAATCTATCTGTAGTCTTCTACATTCTAGCATCCAGTTATGCCAGCTCCATTTGATGTGGTCCATTTACACAATGGAGTACTACTCAGCAGGAAAAAACAATGGAATCTTGAAATTTGCAGGAAAATTGATGGAACTAGAAGAAACCATTCTGAGCAAGGTAACCCAATCACAAAAAAAAAGTGGTATTACTCACTCATATGTGGATTTTAGACATAGAGTAAAGGATTACCAGCCTACAATCCAAACTGCCAGAGAAGCTAGTAAACAAGGAGGAACCTAAGAGATACATACATGGTTCCCTGGAGAAGGGGAAAGGGACAAGATCTCCTGAGCAAACTGGGAGCAAGGGAGGTGTGGGGAGGGAGCTATGAGAATGAGAAGGGGAGAAGAGGAGGGGTGAGGAAGACATGAGGGAGCAGAAAGGTTGAGTTCCAGGAAGAATAGAAGAAAACAAGAAAGGAGATACCATAATAGAGGGAGACATTTTAGGTTTACAGAGAATCAGGCACTAGGGAAAAGTCTGGAGATCTACAAAGATGACACCAACTAACAATCTAAGCAAAGGAATTACCTTAAATGCCCTCCCTGACAATGAGATTGATGACTGTTTTATATGCCATCCTATACCCTTCATCCAGCAGCTGGTGGAAGTAGAAGCAGACACCCACAACTAATCACTGAACTGAACTGGAATCCAAATGCAGAGAAGAACGAGTGATGGGCAAAGGGGTCCAGACCAGGCTGGCGAAACCCACAGAAACAGCTGACCTGAACATTGGGGAGTTCTTGGTCCCCAGACTGACAGCTAGGATACCAGCATGGGACTGCTCCAGACCCCAGGAACATAGGTTTCTGTAAGGAGACCTTGGAAATCTATGGGACCTCCTGTAGTAGATCAGTACTTATCCCTAGCATAGGTGTGGACTTTGGGAGCCCAATCCACATACAGGGATACTCCCTGAGCTAAGACTCACTGGGGTAGGCCTAGGGCCTATCCCAAAGGATATGATAGACTCTGATGACCCCTGTGGAAGGCATCACCCTCCCCTGGGAAGCAGAAAGGATATGTGATAGGTAGGGTATTAGTTAGGGGGTGGTAGGGGAGGAGGAGAGGGAGTGGGAACTGGAACTGACATGTAAAACAATCTTGTTTCTAATTTAAATTTTAAAAAAAGGAAAAAAAAAGAAAATTATTTATATTATTATGATACTTCTTAGTCTTAATTATTACATTTATTTTCAAAACCATTCTATGAGGTATTTTTATTAAGGTCACCTAAGTCACTGTTGTAGTTATAACCAGTAAATCTGAGCTCTTAAGTCGGCCCTTTGTGTTTTTAAAGTACCTCTCCTAAATAATGTTTCTATACTTCATAACTATTTAATGCCTTACTAAGAGCTAACTGAGTAATATTCACTTGCATTAACAAATTGATACCTACAAAAGTCCTGTAAACAAAAATCAATATTCTTTGTTCATTAGCACAAAAAAACTATCGAGCCAGTGTTTATTAGTTTTTGCCACATGAAATGGTATAATATCAGCTGTTTCATCACTGTGATAAAAGTGAATGTAAATTTATTCAAAGCAGCAATTGACTGTGATCTCTACAAGAGCAAGCTAGTGAACACTCTCATTTGTAGTTATTCTTCATGAGAAATAGGTACACAATTCCACAGTAATATAAATTATATCATAATTATTACATTGTTACAATAGATCTTTCCAGACTTATGGATATTTAATTAAAATGATATTTATCAGATAGCTAATGAGACCGTTTCGAAATCCATTTACTGAAATGCTAATGAGACAGTAGAATGCAATCTGGTTATTAGCTGAACAAGATACGCAACATCTGTACACAGTAAGAGAAGACCATAAGTACCCATAAAACATAACCAAGAGCTTCCCGAAGCTTCACTACAGTAAAAGTCCCAGTTGGAGACAAGAAAGACCAGCCATACACAACACCATTATTCACTTCTATAAGGAATATGAGCTTAAAATGACAGTGAGCATATCCAATCTACTCAAGAAATTTCCTTGACTGTACAGATTATATATCTATCATGAAACATGATAGTTATATGGTATGTATTGAAATACAAACCATTTTTATATTGCAAGCTGAGTCAGGCTGTTGTCAGAGTAACATTTTGTAACATTATATCTTAGAACAGACATATTTGGTTGCTACACCTCAGAAAACCCTTTGTGGCATTTCATTGGGACAAAAAAAAATTCCCTTATCATATGAATATAAGGGAAAGGACCCATGTGGAAAGAAAAGAGGAAACATCCATCATTTTATGAACTCATGTTGATAATATTAAAAATTACAAGACTGCCAACCTCAAGATCAGAAAATTACAGATATATCAAATGGTACACAATACCAAATTTTAAAAAAAGTTCAATACATATGCCAATCATTTGCTTAGCAAATACACAAGAACTTGTTTGAAGGTTGGAAAAACTAGCCAGTCAGTTCAAGTATGAAATTTTTAAATCAAACAAATTTTGTAAGCAACTTTCTCAATCAGAGACTTTACTAGATGTTTCCTACACACCAGCACAAATTTAGATAAAAATGAAAATTTAGGTATTTAAAAATGTTCATGCTCTGATGCAGGGGAGATGATGGCTCAGTGAGCAAATCACTTGTTGCACAAGCATAAGACCAGGAAAGCCAGGCGGGCTGGTGGCATGCCCAGAATCCCAGCACTCAGAGCCAGAGACAGGGGATGCACAACTCAAGCTGGCTGGCTAGGGCTTGCACTTCAGGAAGAATGCTACCTTAATACATAGAGTGGAGAGCAATCCACTGTGTGTCAATTTGCAGGAATAAACATGTTCGAGCATACATGCATGCTTGCGCGCGCACATACACACACTGACAAGATGGCTCATTACATAAAGTACTTGCCTCAAACCCAAGCAACTGAGTTCCAGTGCTGCAACCACTTAAAGGTAGAGGGTTAGAACTAAAAGTGGAAGGAAAGAACTGATCCCACAAAGTTGTTCTCTTACCTCCAGTCACACTGTGTGTTGCACGCATGTCCCCCCACACACACTAATAATAATCATATATCAAAATATTTTAAGGATGATAAAATGCACGTGATGCAAAAAAAGCAACTCTCTATGGCTATTTAGTATTATAAATTATCTAAATAAAATCAAGACAAGTAAAACTGAACCATCATATATCCTTCTATGTCTGGCTTCAAAATGCTAGCTACAGAATATGACTTAGTCGTTGTGACTACAATCTTTCAAGAGCTGCTGTCTATCAAAAGCCAATTATGAATCAGTAACAGGCTTACAGGGCCCTACCTGTCCCACTGAACTACGGGCTACTGCTAAATTCTGAGGGAGAGACAATCATATTCATCAGTTGTCTACCTATTGGTAAGCCCACCAGGCTCCACAGGATATTTCCAAACCCAAGGTCACAAAGATGGCCATGGTTAAACTCACTGAGTTTCCAAAGTCATCAGTGTCAGAAAGGAATTTATGGGAATAGGGGTAGAGGATGGGAGGGAGACGAGGAGGTGGGGGGGTGAAAGTAGAATGAATGTATTATATATTCAAATAAAAATTCTTAAAGAACAAATTCAATATGTTACAAGAATGAGAAAGATGTCTGTATACTTCTGTATAAATTAAGAGTTATTAAATTACTAACACTATACCCAAAAGTATACTTAGTATTTGTCATATTAATGCCATGCCCTAAGAGTTTTAAACACCGATCATGCAGCACTTTCAATACTGAGAATCAAACAATATCAAAGATCTTTAATCTTTAATAATAGATATATGTCTATTGACTCCTACAGCACACTCCAGCCAGCCAAATAACAAAATCTATTGTCAGCATATGAGCAATCTAGTTAGGGCATTGCCCTCAGCCAAGCTGACAGTTGCACTCAGAGTAAAGCAATGCAAAACTATAGACCCCTGTGCCAGGGACAGCCTAGAGCCACAGCTCAGAGTTTGTCTTTCAAAATTTTAATGTCTTGAAATTTAATTTCTTGAGTTAATACATAGGTATTAAAAAGCAGCAGACTGCTAATCAATACCTTTACTAATGGCTATTCCCCAGGCTCCATTAAATATAAGCATCAGAGTTATGCAAGATGGAAAATGCCCAATTAGGCTTTCCTGAACCAATTTAGCTTGTCCAGCTATTGAATATTTTGACAATAAATATATAAACACTCGAGTTTGAGAGAGAAAAATCAGTTCTCTAATTAGCAATAAAGTAGACTAGAAATGAGCCATCTGGCTTGTCTCTGACATACACTATGAATGTTCTGAAAAAAGTAACAAACGTATCACCAGAAACTGCTCACCTCAGCGCACAAACTTAATTTCAGCTCCCTTCACAAAAAGTAACAGGACCTGTTTTCCTAAGTACTTGACTCTATGTGGAAAATAGCTATCTGCCATGTTGTCAGAATAAAAGAATAAATCCAAACTCCTTGTTCAGCGGGTAAGTGGATCCAACATGAAAGAAAGCCAGGCTTTTATCCAGGGACTCGTATTAGGCAGCAAGCGCTGTAGAAACACTGAACGAACTGTTGTAGTTGGTTAACTGGGATGATTAAATTACTAAGCTCAGACTCTCAGCTATTCTGGACTTGAGTGAGTCAACAAATGTTATCTGATCATCGATGCTGCACTATGCACCGGATGGGTATTACAGAAAAATAATTAGGGCACCCTTGCAAGTGCAACAACAGACTTCCATATCAGACTGCTGCTAATACATATCTGCATTTCTGAAACTGTGGTTGCTAATTGTAAAACCCATAGAATCAGCACAGCTCATGCCAGCATTTAAGGTAAATTTAATATAGACAATAGAACACTAAAATTTACCTAATGAAATACTGAACTGTTTGCTAAACAGCTATGGAGCCATACAGCTCAGGGGAGTGGTACAGCCTGGTAGAGCAGCTGGGTCCAGTGAAGTGGTCAGGTTGAGTGGAATGGTCTGGTTTGGTGGTGTCAACTGTGCTCATGAGCAGTCATGAGCAGAGAAAACCTGCTGAGTAAGTCAAAGAAGCATTTGGGGAGAAATGACCGTCAGGCCGGGGTTATAAGAGATCTGCCTGATAAAGGACAGACATCTTCCATTCCCGGGATCAGTGTGCACAGGTTAAGTGTTCTCGCTGCTGTTCTCCCTAATTCTAAGAATTAATTTGCTTAGGCTCACATTTGTAATTACTGTCAAGACTGGGATTGATCATCCAAGATCTGAAGGGGGGGTGAAGAGCCAGAACATTGTGGATACACAGTTCCTATGGTGAAGGGACCAGCTTCCCTTTGTCCTAGACACTAGAAAGTCAGATGCCTGCCTCATGACAAGGAACCAATCAGAAGTTAGCTGGTGGCGCTATGTTTTACGACCCTGGGTGTGCTTTACAACCCTGGGTGTGCTTTACGGACAAGCGCACAGCAATGACACACAAAGCACAGCAACCACCCTGGGAGGGCCTATGGGCCATAACAACCAGTTGACCAATCAACACAGGGCAAGCCCTCCAGGCCTGGAGGCACACCAATCGTGAGCCTGCGCGTAACCCTAGATACTCCCCTTATGCTGTCCTATAAGATCTCTAGGGAGGCCCTAGGAGCCGTCTTTTCTAGCCATCCGCCATGGCGGGTGGGTGAAAGACCTGAGCTAACATAGGGTTAGCTCGTTAAAAAAACAATAAAGCCTCATGCAGTTTGCAGCAAGCTCTCGAATCCGCCTGGTGATTGGAGTAACCGCAGTCGTGGCCTGGGACCCGGATACTTGAGTTTTCCGGGGGTCTAACAACGGTTTCATTGATTATCATACTAAAGTTTGTAAAAGCTAAGAGTGTAGATTAAAGAGGTGATGCACAGGATGAAATGTGGGGGACAGGTACCCCCTGTCCTCTAAAGTGGAGTAGAGGGCATCTGAGAGCCACCAGCTTGTTCTACAACCACTGCATCCCCCATGCCTTGGAAAGAGACCTTGCTGTCATGGAGCCACCTGCAGTTCCAACTTCTGCTACTAGAAGGTTAGCACACATAGGCAAGACCTGGACCTCCAGGAAGGGGATGAAGATCCTTGTCTTTGACTCAGGCAATCAGAAGGCTGTATCTGAAGTCACACCAAGGTTCTTGCCAGCAATGTGTGAGGAAGTAGATTCAGTAGCACCACTAAAGGCTAAACAAACAAGCCAATCACAAAAAGTGGCCATCAGCACCTCTTCTATTTTCTATTGTCCTATTGTCCTCCTACATCTTACAGGAGTGACTGGTATTGAGCCTTGTTCCACGGAGAAGCCCAGTCAGGTCACTAAACTCAATCAAATAGAGCAACCCCCTGTCCCCCCTCCCCCCACACACAGACACTATAAATGCCAGATGCTGAGAGCCATGTAGCCCCTGCCCTGCCATGACATATCAATGCACTGCCATGTTGGCATTCCCACCTTTTCATAAATAACTGCAGTCCAGAACCATATACCCTATGGGGCAAGAAGAAAACTCAAACACCAAATCCTGTTTGAAAATTTTCCAGCTGTGTATGGTGCTGCACACCTGTAACCCTGGAGCTTGGGAAGGAGACGTACAAGGCGCCTTCATTCAAAAGCCTGTAACAACAAACTGAAATAAACAGTAAGGTTTTGGAGACCAGGCTTCGCCCTCAGTGTGTGTGTGTGTGTGTGTGTGTGTGTGTGTGTGTGTGTGTGTGTGTGTGTGTGTGTGTGTGGTGATACTGGGTCACGCTATATAATCTAGGCCATCCTGGAAGTCCCCATCCCTCTTTCTGTCTCCTGAGTGCTAAGATTACAGGCATACACCAACATGCACTATTTTTTGCCTCTTCCTTCATTTTTATTTTTCTCAGTCTAAAGCTCCTGAAGTCCTCCCTCCATCCACTTTCACAGGCTCCAATCTGTGAAGATTCAGTTTCTATGTCACCTTCTAACAGAAGTCTGTGCCAACACATCCAATTACATTTCCATGTCACTGCCTCATCTATGCTTTCATGAAATATTTATATATCTATTAAGTAATCCATTGTCATTATTTGTTTAATTGGGACTCCTCTAGATAAGGTTGCATCTCCAGGCTTCAGTGTCCTGCCAAGGTTGTTCCCTGCTCCTTGTCACAAATTTTGTTTCTCAAAAATTCCCATAATACTCTATAGGACAGCACAGGGGCTTTCTTATATTAGATGTAAGAAAGGGAGATGATTCAAATGGCCTTTGTGTAATAGATAAACAACTGGAACTAATTCAAATACCAGACCTGAACCCAGGGAATAACTTTCCGAACATAGTCAGTGACCAGGAACTAGGAATCTCTTCTAAGCATACTGACAGGAGAAGTTCATGGGCCAGTAAGAAGCAGCCATCAAACACAGATAGTACTGAGGCTATCAACAGCTGAACAGGTGAGGGTGCCCTTCATATGAAAGAGATGACTTTACATGTAGTATAAACTGGAGAAACCTGAAGAAACCCCTAAATTGGGGCTGGGAGGATGGTTCAGCAACTAAGAGCATACAGTTCTTGCAGAAGGACCAAGTTTGGTTCCCAGCACCCATAACACCAGTGCCTAGAAATCTAGTCTGAGGGGGATTAGTAGGTAGGAGCATGTATGTGCACATACCCAAGCAGACACATACATCTATCTATACTTTTTACAATGAAAAATAAAAATAAATCTTTAAAAAGAAAATATATAAATTATAGACAATGAATACATAGCTATATTAATGATGATAATGTACATTATAAAATACTTAATGGGATAAAATGTACTTCTGAATATTGCCACTGTGCACTGGGAGAAATGCAGTCACAGAAAATTAGATGAATCTGAAAGCCTTCATTTATCAACAAACACTGGATAAGTGCCTACTGTGTGAAACTCACTGGCATTGCAGGGGGCTTTCCATCACTTCTGGAGATTTTAATTCTTCTTTTCAGGGAAGATAATTAACATAGTAAGTAAAATACATAGTGTCAAATGGAGCTATTAACTCCAGAGGTCAAACTCAAGCATTGTAGCTTTAGACAAATATCTGCCTTGTCTTTCCAGACAATGTCACCAGAACCTCAGGCATGCTGATAAAGCCAGGCAGGCAGACCAGCAATCCCCAAGAGCCCCTAGTGCTGGGCTTAGTCACCACAACTGGCTTTTGTTGTTATGGGTGCCCTAGTTCCTCACACCTTTGCAGTCAAACACAAACACACTATTAACTAAGCCAGCTCCCAGACTCTTTATCCTTGTTTTTAAAGGAAAATGTCATAAGTGACTCATTATGGTTTCTATCATATAAAATTCATTTCACTCCACTGAGTCTGTGCTATCACAAGAGAGAAAATGATCTGTAGTGAGAGCTTATTAAGAGGAGGGAAAACAGAATTTTCTGATTCCATTACAAAATCACTTTCATCAGATATTTCTCATGAAATATCTGCTCATTTCAATTAATTACCAAATCAGTAGGAGGCAAGACAAGGTTCAGAAGGGTCACATAAAAGAAAAAAGTGACCAATCACTCCATAGGACTACATCATCATTAGATGTAAGACATGGAGACAAGGAATGTCTGTACACACTGTACCATAAGCCTTAATATCATTTCTCTTTTGGTAGTCATTTATTCATTCATTCATCTAAGCAGTAACTGAATACCTACAATAAAACATATACTTCAGGTATGTTATTTTCCATTTGAAGTAGAGTAGGTATGCATCAATGTTTATGTATATAATATATTTATATACATATATTACATATACATTGTCCTTACGTGATACTCTTTAGGGCCTAGTTCTAAGTTTGTTATTTCTTCAATTTGTGTTCAAAGTGAATGTGAATATAAGAAAAAACATGTAGCTTGGTCTATTTGTGGGACCCCTGGCAGTGGGATCAGGGCCTTCCCCTAACACGTGAGCTGTCTTTTGGGAACCCATTCCCCATACTGTGTTGCCTCTCCCAGCCTTAATACAAAGGCAGGAATTTAGTCCTACCTCAACTTGATATGCCATGTTTGTTGACACCATGGGAGGCCTGCCCTTTGAGGGAGGTGGGGGAGGGGAGGAATGGGAGGAGAGGAGGGAGGAGAAACTGTGGTCATGTAATAAAATAAATGAAAATTTTAATTAATTAAAACATGAAATAAAAAGGCAGACAGAAAGGCAGGGAGATGGCAGAAGAAATCAAAAGAGATTCAGGAGAAATATAAACCCTGGAATCAAAAAAATAGCATGAAGTTCACTTCCTCCCCTTGACTGAGTAAGGACAGTCACAGGTCAGCATCACTCTGTCTAAATGCTGTGTGTCCCTTGAGTTCTTTGGAGGTTGTGTGTAACCAACTTCTGCCTTTAAAGCTATTGACAAAAATACTGTACTTGTAGCTGACAAGTGGATTTTACCCTGGAGAAGAAATTTAGGTATAAAACATCTCCCCCACAAAGAAAGAGAGATACTGGCAACCTTTTACACACACACACACACACACACACACACACACACACACACACACACACACACGACAAAAAGAGAAAGATTTAGCCAAACTAACACAAGAAGCTTCTGTCTCAACTCTGTTAACTATAAATTAGATTTTGCTTTAGCATTATAGCATTTATTCAAATGTAGCTGAAAAATCCCTATACCTATAGGTCTTCCTGCAAAGAGAGAAAATACTAGTATTTATATTTCCTGTTCAAACACTCAAAGAATAAAAGAACTGTTTTCAGAAATGATGAGGCTCCTGCAGACAGCATTTACACATGGGATTTGAGGCTTCCTTGTGACATAAAGTGCAGAGTGCTTTGAGGGTGGTTACAGATGCAACGGCACAGAAAGGGCTTTTAACTCTGGCTCATTTCCTCTGACCACCATGCCTCCATTCTAAATTATAACCTCTCAGAGCTACAGATCCTTTAAAGCTAGCTTTTAAACCTGCATTCCATGGTATCATCATGAAATAGGAACACTTTGTTACTCAAAAATAAAAGCACAGAGCCATTGGACATAAAACTGTTCTCATTATTGCCAACCAATAAAGAAGGCTCCACAAAGAAATTGTTTTATCCTAATAGCTCTTGCTTATCAAGCTGCAAAGGAATAAACACAAAAGAAAGCAAGGGAAAAATTGCTTTAATGATATAGATGATTATTCAGATACTATCTGTAAGGGAAGAAATTGTTAGGGCATACTGTGATGTTGTAATCATATTTCAAAAGGAATCTTATGCTAAACAATAAAATTCTGCCTTATGCATATGGAATAATATTTTTTAAAGAACTAAAAATCAAATAATCCCAATTTTAACTTGAGATTTTCTTTACTGACATATCACATACCAGACATTAGCTGACAAGCCAAGTCACTTTAGTAGTTCATACATATTTAGTATTGAAAGGAAAATAATGAAGGAGGTGGAAACATACCAGTGATATATTTGCAGGCCTTCTCATGGGTTGACACTAATGGGTTATTTGGAGTTTCCTGGAAGATCAGGACAAATATTCAAACTGTTGACTGGGTTAGCAGGGGAGAACCAAAAAATGCTCTTTGGCTAGAGATGATAGCACCCAGGATAAAATGCTTATGTGAAGACCTTTATTTCTAGAACACACATAAAAGCTGGGCTTAACAGCTCACTGTAACCCCAGTGCCACTATGGCAGAATGAGAAGTGAAGACAGAATCCCCAGAAGCATGTGGGCCAAGTCACCAACAAATAAGAGACACTGTCGAAAGTAAAGCAGGAGGCAAAGACCAGCACCAAGGTTGTCACTGCAAGTTCACTGTGGCACATGTACACCCATGCTCACACACACAGAGGCATAAATACACAGGTACACACAGCATACACACACACACACACACACACACACACACACACACACACACACACACATTTTTTTTTCTTAATGTAGCCCACATGAGTGTGATGTTTATTGCCCAGGAGACAACAGCCAACACAAAATGAACTATGGTATTTTAGGAGGGTTTTGTGTTTTGTTTTAGGTTTTTGCTGTTGTTTTGTTTTTTCTTTGGTTTTTAGGTGTTTTGCTTGTTTGGTTGGTTTTTGTTTATTTGTTTGTTTGTTGTTGGTTTTTTTGGTTTTTTGGTTGGTTTTCATTTGGGGTGTGTGTGTGTGTGTGTGTGTGTGTGTGTGTGTGTGTGTGTGTTAATGCTTTGCCCGAGGAATATTTTTTTCCTTACAGATCTTGTGTTTATACATTAAGGTTTCTGATTTTGTTTTTGCAGGATTTCTGTGTGTGCAAATGTATATGTCTCAGCATCTGTATGTGTTTCTTGTGCTTTTTCTTTGTCTCTTCCTTGTTGTTTGTTTGCTTTGCTTTGTTTTTTTTCTCCATTTGTTTGCTTTGCTCCATTCTGGTTTGTTTTATTCTGTTACAATTATCATTACTGGTTTTAAATGCTTGTTTGTATTCTAATGAGAGAGAAAAATAAAGGGAGTGGATTTGGTGGGAGAGGTGGGAAGGATCTGGGAAGGGTTGGGGGAAGGGAAACCATAATCAGAATATACGATATGAAAAAATATACTTTAAGGAAAAGGTTAGGAATTTAACTCAGTTGGTAGAGTACTTGCAGGGTACACAAAGCCTTGGGTTCATCCCCAGCACTACAAAAACTGGATGAGCTGATGTGCCTCTGTATTCCCAATCAGGAGCTCCAGGCAGGAAGATCCAAAGTTCCAGGTCATCCTTGGCTACACAGCAATAGCAACAAAAACAACAAACAAAATGAGGGTGAAAGAACCCAGAGATGTCCATGTTGGAGAAGTAAGAAAAAAAAAAAAAAAAAAAAGAGCCAGGACATGGAGGTACACACCTTTAATCTTAGCAGAGGCAAGTCGATCTCCATGAGTTGAAGGTCATTCTGGCCCATGCTATCTAATGTAGAGTTCCAGGACAGCTAGGGATACATAGTGAGACACTGTTTCAGAAAGTTGTGTGTGTGTGTGTGTGTGTGTGTGTGTGTGTGTGTGTGTGTGTGTGTGTAACTCTGTTCTCTCTAGATAGAATTAAATATATCAATGGAAACATATTTAATAGATAAATGAAAATGTGGATTTTTGTATTGCCCAGTTTGTTCACCAAAAACATCTATAAGTGAACACAATGAGAAGAGCAGAGAATTCCTAGGGCCCAATCTGGTTTCTAGTCATCATTCTCCATGGAAAGGACCTATACAGATTAATGGTTCCAAGACTAGGGCAAGAAACAGATACATCTGGGTAACCTCTTTCCTGGCAAACTGACAACATGACACCACTGCCTTGACCATCCTACCAAAAATATTGACTTGAAAACTATTTTTTTGAGGAAAGCATATAAACTGAAATAGAGAAATAACTGGGATATATTCTTCATAAACTGTTAAGTCATTAAGATAAGACATTAAGGATAAGACAACACTGCTCTGGGCCGAAGCAGATTAGAGTACCTGGGCAACTGAATCCAATGTCTGGATTTTACACCTTCCAATAACATTACTGCAAAAGCTGGGGTGGGGATGAGGGGTGAAGAATGGGATGTAAGAAGGAGCTGGTGGTATTGCATCCATATTAGCATCCTATGCTGTGGTTACAATGAAGTGATACAACACTTAGGAAACAATCAATGAAATCATAAGGGCATTGTGACTGCACCTTTAGAGAAACAAGTCTTTAAAGTAATCCTTGTGGAGGTAAGCAAAGAGTGGAAAGAGAACAAGAAAGAGGGAACAAGAGAGACTATGACAAGGCAATTATAAAAAAAAAAATAGGAAAGCTGAGTGGAAAATGTTACTCTTTTATCCTATTCATGTAATGTATTTAACAAATCAATAACTGCAAAATAGCCGGGTGTTGGCACACGCCTTTAATCCCAGAACTCGGGAGGCAGAGGCAGGAGGATCTCTGTGAGTTCGAGGCCAGCCTGGTCTCCAGAGCGAGTGCCAGGATAGGCTCCAAAGCTACACAGAGAAACCCAGTCTCAAAGGGAGAAAAAAAAAAAACTGCAAAATAAACTCCTATAAAGAAAGAAATGTTGGGCCATAAATGGTCATATATTATTAAATAGAATCTTAATTTCTCTTTCTTGTTTCGGACTCCAGGACAGAGTCTCTCACGTTATAGCCTGGGTTAGCTATGAATTCAATATACAGTCCACGCAGCATTAAATTCACTGGAATCCTGCTCAGCTACCCATGTGCAAAGGTTACAGCTATGAGTCACCACAGCTGGCAAAACCCTTAACATCCTGTGAAGAATCACTGTCTGATATGATTTTTGAAAAAAGAAAACATAAGAAACACATTTGTGGCTCGAAGCAAAATACAGCCTATTTAACTCCAAAACCACTCAAAATAAGGATGTTGAAGGGAATCAATATGTCTAAAAATGCAAACTGTTATTTAAAATACTTCGTTCCTCTTTGGGATCTCCTGGCCTGGGAACATCAGGCAGGTCAACTCATCCCAGTGGACCAAGCAACCTTGAGTCTGCTGATATCACTGTGCTAATCCCCCCCCACACTTAGGGGAGGGGTAAGCATGAGCCCCTGTCTCAGGCCCCACTTCCACTTGGCCTCTTTGGCATCTCCTGGCCTGGGGATTGCAGGCAGGTTGACTCACCCCCAGCAGACCAAGCAACCCAAAGTCTGCTGATATCCCTGTGTTAGTCCTGTCCCCACTCAGATGATTGGTGAACATGGGCTCCTGTCTCGGGCCCCACTTTCCCTTGTCCACATTTGGATCTCCTGGCCTGCGACTTCAGCAGGTCTACATGCCCCCAGCGGACCAAGCAATCCAGAGTCTGCTGACATCACTGTGCTAGTCCCACCCACATACACCAGGAGACGGAGTGTCTTATACCCACTTGCACTCACCATGAGACCCATTAGAGTACTGGACCTGCATGCATCCACCAGAAGAGAACCTTGGACTCATACCCACCAGGAGAAGAGACCACACGTGCACCCACTGGAAGAAGGGATGGGAACATGATATTATAAGAATGCATTCAACAACAGAAAAAATATGATGCCACAAGAGTCTAGGTACTCTACTCCAGCAAGAACTGAACATGCCAACACAGATGAAGAAGAAGAGAATGACCTTAAAAAGAACTTCATGAAGATAATAGAAACCCTAAAAGAGGAAATGATAAAATCCTTTAAAGAAACGGAAGAGAAAACAAACAAAAATTCAAGAAATGGAGGAAGAGACAAACCAAAAATCACAAGAAACAATTCAGACAGTGCAAGGTTTGAAAGCTGAAATAGAGACAATAAAAAAAAAAAAAACAGTCTGAGGGAATTCTGGAATTAGAAAAGATGGGTAAACGATCAGGAACTACAGATGCAAGCACAACTAACAGAATACAAGACATGGAAGACAGAATCTCAGGCATAGAAGATACACTTGGAAAAAAAGACTCATCGACCAAAGAAAACCTTAAGTTCAACAAATCCCTACCACAAAATATCCAGGAAATTTGGAACACCATCAAAAGGCCAAAAATAAGAATAGTAGGTATAGAAGAAGGATAAGAAACCCAACTCAAAAGGTGCAGAAAATATATTCAACAAAATCAAAGAAGAAAACTTTCCCAACCTAAAGAAAGACATGCCAATGAAAGGACAAGAAGCTTACAGAACACCAAATAGAGTGAGCCACAAAAAAAGTCCCGTCACCACATACTAACCAAAACACCAAACATCGAGAATAAAGAAAGAATATTAAGAGCAACAAAGGGAAAAGGCCAAGTAACATATGAAGGCAAACCAATCAGAATTACACATGACTTTTCCATGGAAGTTCTGAAACGCAGAAGGTCCTAGATAGATATTCTACCATCACTAAGAGACCACGGATGCAGGCCCAGACGACTATACCCAGCAAAGCTTTCAACCACTGTAGATGGAGAAAACAAGATATTCCACTACAAAACCAGATTTAAACAATACCTATCCACTAATCCAGCCATACAGAAAGTACTAGAAGGAAAACTCCAACCTAAGGGAGGTAACTACACTCACAAAAACATAGACAATAGATAATCCCACTTTACCAAAAGCCAATAGAAAAAGCAGGGTAAATCCAAACACAATACCACCAACAAGAAATCCAAAACAAACAAGATTTAAAACTCAATGGTCCTTAATTTCTGTCAATATTAATGGTCTTAACTTGCCTATAAAAAGACACAGGCTAACAAAATGAAAACAAAGACAGAATTCATCCTTCTACTGCACACAAGAAACACACCTCAACTTTGAAGACAGACATTACCTCAAAGTAAAGGGTTGGGATAAGATTCTCCAATCAAATGGACCCAAGAAACCAGTGTAGCTATCCTAATATCTAACAAATTAGACTTCCCAACTAAAATCAATCAAAAGAGATGAAGAAGGTCATTTCATGTTCATCACAAGAAAAATCTATCAGGATTAAGTCTCAATTCTGAACATCTATGACCCAAATATAAAGGTACCTACATTTGTAAAAGAAACATTACTAAAGCTCAAATCACATATAACACCTTATATAGTTACTGTGGGAGACTTCAACACCCCACTATCACCACTAGACAGCAACACCAGACAGAAACTTAACAAAGAAACAAAATAACTAACAGAAGTTATGACCCAATTGGGCTTAACCGACATCTATAGAACACTCCACCAACACAAAAGAATATACTTTCTTCTCAGCTCCACATGGAACCTTCTCTAAAATTGACCACATACTTGGCAACAACATAGCAAACCTCAACAGATACAAAAAAAATTGGAATAACCCCCTATATCTTATCAGACCACCATGCTTTAAAGTTAGGATTCAACAACACAAATTGCAGAAACCCTATAAACTCATGGAACTTGAACAATGTGAAATTGCACTATTCCTGGGTCAAGGAAGAAATAAAGAAAGAAATTAAAGATTTCCTACAATTCAATGAAAATGAAGACACAACATACCCAAATTTACGGCACACTTTGAAAGCACTACTAAGAGGAAAGTTGATAGCACTAGTGCACACCAGAAGACAATGTAGAATAGCCACACTAGAGAATTGACAGCACACCTGAAAGCTATAGAACAAAAACAAGCAAAATCACCCAGAGGAATAGACACCAGTAAATAATCAAATTGATTTTAGAATCAACAAAGTAGAAACTAGGAAAACAATACAAAGAATCAATGTAAAAAAGAGTTGGTTCTTCAAGAAAATCAACAAGAAAGACAACCTTTATCCAAACTAACCAAAACACACAAGAAACACAACCTTTATCCAAACTAACCAAAACGCACAGACAGAGCATGAAAATTAACAAAATCAGGAATGAAAGGGGGGGTATAACAACAGACACTGAGGAAATCCAGAGAATCTTCAGGTCATGCTTTGAAAACATGTATGCCACAAAATTTGAAAATTTAAATGAAATAGACAATTTTCTGCATAGATATCACTCTCCAAAATTAAACCAAGAATGGAAAAGCAATTTAAAAAGACCTATAACTCCTAATGAAACAGAAGAAGTCATCAAAAGTCTACCAAACAAACAAAGCCCAGGGACAGATGGTTTCAGTGCAGAATTCTACCAGAAATTCAAAAAATGCCTACAGCTAATACCAATACTCCTCAAATTGTTCCACACAATAGAGGCAGAAGGTTCATTGCCAAACTTTTTTTGCAAGGCTACAATTACTTTGGTACCCAAGCCACACAAAGACACAATTAAGAAAGAGAACTACAGACAAATATCTCTCATGAACATTGATGCAAAAATACTCAATAAAATACTGGCAAATAGAATCCAAGAACACATCAGACACATAAACAAACTGCAAAAGAAAACCAACATGATCACCTCACTAGATGCTGAAAAAGCCTTTGTCAAAATCCAACACATCTTCATGATAAAGGTCTTGGAGAGACCAGGGATAACAGGAACATACATGAACGTAATAAAAGCAATTTACAATAAAGCAACAGTCAACATCAAACTAAATGGAGAGAAACTCAACGTGATTCCTCCCAAATCAGGAACAAGACAAGGCTGTCCACTCTCTCCATATCTCTTCAATATTGAACCTGAAGTTCTACCTAGAGCAATAAGACAAGGCTGTCTACTCGTTATCTATTCAACATTGTACTTGAAGTTGTAGCTAGAGCAATAAGACAACAAAAGGAGATCAAGGAGATACAAATTGGAAAGGAAGAAGTCAAACCTTCACTATTTGCAGATGATATAATAGTTTACATAAGATATCCAGAAAAACTCTACCAGGGAACTCCTACAGCTGATGAACACCTTCAGCAAAGTGGCAGGATACAAGATTAACTCGAAAAACTCAGTAACCCTACTACATACAGACAATAAATGGGCTGAGAAAGAAATCAGAGAAACATCACCCTTTACAATAGCCACAAACAACATAAAATATCTTGGGATAACACAAACCAAACAAGTGAAAGACCTGTATAGCAAGAACTTTGAGTCTTTAAAGAAAGAACTTAAAGAAGATACCAGAATATGAGAAAATCTCCCATAGTCTTAGATAGGTAGGATCAACATAGTGAAAACGGCAACCTAACCAAAAGCAATCTACAGATTCAATGCAATCCCCATCAAAATACAGACACAATTCTTCACAGACCTTGACAGAATAATAATCAACTTTATATGGCAAAACAAAACACCCAGCATAGCCAAAACAACCCTATATAATAAAGGAACTTACGGAGGCATCACCATCCCTGACTTGAAACTCTATTATAGAGCTACAGTACTGAAAACAGCTTGGTATTGGCACAAAAATGTAATAGAGTTGAAAACCCTGGTATTAACCCACACACCTACAAACACCTGACTTTTGAAAAAGAAGCTAAATTTATACGATGGAATAAAGAAAGCATCTTCAACAAATGGTGCTGGTATAACTGGATGCTCATGTGTAGAAGACAGCAGATAGATCCATATCTATCACCATGCACAAAACTTAAGTCCAAATGGATCAAAGGCATCAACATAAATCCAGTCACACTGAACCTCTTAGAAGAGAAAGTGGGATGTACCCTTAAACAAATTGTTACAGGAGACTACTTCCTGAACATAACACCAGTACCACAGACACTGAGATTGACAAATAATAAATGGAACCTCCTGAAACTGAGAAGCTCATATAAGGCAAAGGACACAGTCAACAAAACAAAACGGCAGCCCACAGAATGGGAAAAGGTATTCACCAACCCCACATCTGACAGAGGGCTGATTTCAAAAATTTACAAAGAACTCAAGAAGCTAGTCACCAAAACACCTAGGAATCCAATTAAAAAGTGGGATACAGAACTAAATAAAGAATTCTCAATAGAAGAGTCTAAAATGGCTGGTAGACACTTAAGAAAGTGCTCAACATCCTTAGCCATCAGGGAAATGCAAATCAAAATAACTCTGAGATACCATCTTACTTCTGTTCAAAATGGCTAAAATAAAAAACACTAACAACAGTTTATGCGGGAGAAGATATGGAGAAAGGGGAACACTCCTCCCTGATGGTTGGGAATACCCACTCTAACAGCCACTTTGGAAATCAGTATGGAGGTTCCTCAGGAAAATGAGAATCAGCAATTCCACTCTTAGGCATATACCCAAAATATGCACATTCATACAACAAAGATATCTGCCCAACTGTTCATAGCAGCATTATTTGTAATAATCAGAACCTGGAAGCAACCTAGATGTCCCTCAACTGAAAAACAGAGAAAATGTGGTACATTTACACAATGGAGTACTACTCAGTGGGGGAGGGGGATGGAATCTTGAAATTCATAGTCAAATGGATGGAACTAGAAGAAACCATCCTGTGCGAGGTAACCTAGTCATAAAAAAAAAAAAAACCACAAACATGATATGTACTCACTCATATATAGATTTTAGACATAGAGTAAAGGATTACCAGCCTACAATCCACACTGCCAGAAAGGCTAGGAAACAAGGAGGAGCCCAAGAGAAGATTACATGGTCCCTCGAAGAAGGGGAGGGGTACAAAACCCCAGAGCAAATAGGGAGCACGGGGGAGGGGAGAGGAAGGTGTTGGGAAGGGGAGAGAGGGAGAAGAGGAGGGGGGAGGAGAACGGTAGGACTGAGACAGGGGAGGAGAAGAATAGAGGAGGGCAGGAAAGGAGATGCCTTGATAATGGGAGACTGTACAGGTTTGGAGAGGGGTCTGGCATGGGGGACGTGTTAGAGGAGCCACAGAGATAACCCCAACTAAGAATCTAGGCAGTGGAGGAGATGCTGCCTTTGATGCACTTCCCCTATAATGAGATTGATGACTACCTTATAAGCCATCCTAGAGCCTTCATCCAGTAGCTGATGGAAGCAGAAGCAGAAGCAGACACCAAACTGAACTCTGGAATCCAGTTGTAGAGAGGGAGGAGTGATGAGCAAAAGAGTCAAGACCAGGCTGGAGACACCCACAGAAAACAGCTGACCTGAACAAGGGGGAGCTCATGGACCCAAGACTGATAGCTGGGAAAACAGCATAGGACCAACTCAGACCCCCTGATCCTGGGTGTCAATTAGGAGGCCTGGGCAATCTATGGGGCCTCTGGTAGTGGATCAGTATTCATCCCTAGTACAAGAATGGACTTTGGGAGCCCATTCCACATAGAAGGATACTCTCTCAAAGGCCCTGCTCCAAATGATATGACAGACTTTGAAGATTCCCCCATGGAAGGCCTCATCCTCCCTGGGGAGTAGAAAGGAGATGAGATAGGGAGTTGGTGGGGGGCAGGGGAGGAGGAGAGGGAGAGGGAACTGGGATTGACATGTAAAACAAGCTTGTTTCTAATTTAAATTTTAAAAATCTGTGAAGAAAGTAAATAAAATAAAATAGTTGGCTAATTAATGTTGAGATATAGTGGGACTTAAAAACATATCAAGATGACACTGAAGAAAACATCTGGTAGCCAAACTAGTAAGACTCACATGACATGGCTGACCTTGGTTGTCAACTTGACACCTCTGGGAAGAGGAAAAATCAATTAAGGAGTAGTATCATCAGAGTAGCCTGTGGCATATCTATGGAGCGTTTTCTTGATTGTTGATTGATACGACAATGGCACCCACCCCAGGCCGGGATGGATAAGAAAGGTGGCTGAGCAGGCTCTGGCAGCAAGGCAATGAGCAGCAGTCCCCCAAGGCCTCTGCTTTCATTCCTGCCTTCTGCTTCTACCCTAAACTCCTGGGCTAGCATCCCTTGATGATTGAGGGCAATGTTAAGTGGAAATAAACCTTTTCTTTGCCATATTGGTTTTGGTCAGTGTTTTATCATATCAATAGAAAGCAAACCAGGACACTACATCGCCAAAGCAACACAGAGCCCAGATCCCCTTCAAAGGAATGGCATCTCACTTCTGCCCAAGAGTGTGATTGGTGCTCAGTCTCATGAAATCGGGGTTTCTCAATGCCTGCCACACTTGCCATGCACTGTGCATCCTGCCTCCTGTGACAGAGCAGGCTGCTCATCTGAGACAACTCGGAAGGCCATATTGTCCCCAGACCACCCTTCATGCTTGGCTGGGCATTTGGCAGACCCCATTGTAGTTTAGCTTTCTCCTCTGTTCAATCTTTTGTCTCTGTCCTTTCCTTCCCAGTGATCACATGATGTGTGGCCCAAAGTTACAACTCAGCATCTGCTTCTTGGGAACTCAACCTGGCAAACAGCAAATGGAGCTCAAGACAAACACAGTTTTTTCCTTGTCAGTAGGTAACTTTATTTCGGACACATGGGATGCGCATATGCTTTTGCCAGGTGAATTCTATCTGTAACTCTGATCCATTTACCTTCTCATGCTGTGTGATGGAGGACTTATACTCTCCCCTTTCCATGTTAGCGGAATATAAAGAATAATCATTATTTAAACAACAAATTTCCCTCTTATGGTCCATTAGCTCCTGCTGCTTGTCCCTATAGTGAAATTGAAACATAACAAAACAATTTCCATGGCAATAGATAATACTCTGGTAAATGTGCATTTCTGACTTTAGCAACAGAACAAGAGGAGATTGTAGGGATACAGCAGGGCTAGATTTCTATTTCCATGTGTATGTTTTTTGACACTGCATTTTAAATTAAGGGAAAGAAACAAATGCAGACACACAGCAGAAAACTAGGAAAAGTAAAAACTAACTTCTGACTCAAATTAAAAGAGAATAATAGCAACCTTGTAATACATTTACTACCAAAATATATTCAACTGACAACATAATAAGCTGACCTATCAACTTGCCAGTCTTACAGTTTTGATTTGGAACCTGTATCTACCTACTATAGGATCTTTTTAATTATCACTATATCATTGTTTTTGTTAGCAATATAATCATCAAAAATTAAATATCTTAAAGTCCTAAACTATCTCTAGAAAGCATAAGGATGGAGGAACTAAAGGTTTTGTGGACACTGGAAGAAATCTCACTAGATACTACTCTGGCAATGTCTCCCACAAAAATGAAGATGCAGGTTGAAGGCCCTGGGCATTACCCTGTGAAAGCCAGTCTCTACTTACTTCACATGCTCTTTTCCCTACCTTCCTATTCACAATGGTCGTCTGTAGTGTTTGCACCCACACAGAGCACCATGTTCCTGTCACTATAACTGCTTTAACTACATTGTCCAGTAACTGATGTTCCCAGTAAAAGGCCATTAAGGGAAAACTCTTTCCATTAAAGAGAACAGACTCCCTAACCTGAGTGGAGTCCTAATATTCCAGTTGGACTGAGTCAATGACATAGCTAAGGGATCAACCCTCAAAATAATGAGACCATCCCTCGGATGGACAAAACCTAAATCTGCTTCTCTGGCACTCTGGTATTCCCTACTCTTTGTCTAAGGGCCCCATCTGAAGGTTCTGTCTCTAAAGGCCATGTGGTAAACTCAAAAAGCATAGCTTTTCCCTTCTCCCTTTCATTCTCCTCCTCCAGGCACCTATGAGATTTGGGGATTGCCTGCCCCAGAATTTTTCCTATTAAATTGTTACAAAATTGTTCTTGATCATTCATTTGAGTCCATTCTTAAATTATTTTACTAATGAGATAAGGAAACCAGAGAGGATCTCTCCCAAATTATAGTAACAATAGCACATGAGTGTGTTCTCCCAACTGTGACAGTTTACAAACCCTATGGCTGTTTTGTAGAGGTTTCATTTGCACAGCACAACTAATTAAATCATTGGCAAGTCTCCTACTCCTTATCCTTCCCCAGGGGTTGAGGGATGGAGCTCAAACATCCTAACTGTCAATCAAGAGTAAGTGTCCTGGCAATCAGCCCCATCCTGAAGGTTTTCTAAAGACCCACTAGAAGTGATCTCAGGACAAGAGATACTAGAGCCATTGTCACTCTGAAAACTCCAAGAGTCTTATGAGTCCAGGACCAGATATTCAAAGAGCTTTACAGAACACGTACTTAAATGGCTTTCTTTGACACCCAATGCTTTAATATCTCTGCTCCTATTTTCCTTTTTTCTGCTGGATTCTTTATCTGTAATCAGCCATTACTTGAGACCTGGCCCTTGCAACTGCTCTCCTATTGCTTCTTGTGAAAAACTTCTCGTTACTCCTTCCCTTTATTCCTCCTTCCTCTAGTTTACCCAAGGCAATCGGCAGAATTCAAATCATTATGAATTTTTAGTTGTACTTCTTCTGTCTTCTGTGCTTTATCGGCAAAATGAAGGGAGGAAGAGAAAACAGCTTCAGTGACTCAGGGAAGCCCATCCCTTAGGAACAGCAGATGCCCCTCTCTGATTCTCCTCCTGTGGAGGCCTGCTGAATGTCACTCATTTTTGCCTGTCTTATAAAATCCTCAGTATCACAATTCCCATTGCCAAGAGTATAACTTTGTGAGCTACTACATAAGGCCATCAGAAGAACTTAGCCTGTGCCTAGATAAAATGTCCCTTTTGACATTCAACACCAAATGTCTCATACAGTGACTGTGCAATACTTTTTAATTGGTGGCCTTATAAATAACTGTCATCATTATGTATCCAACAAATTTTCAAAAATAAACATAACTCAAGGTAGGATCTTATTCTACTTATGTTCTGAATGCCTAGTTAACTGTTTTTTTTTCCTATCTCAGTTACTGATGTTATTGTTTACTTAAAAACAGAACTTTTTAATATCCTTAAATTGGCATCAAAGATAAGATTTTTGAATGACTATATAAGTATGCCTTGTTTTGGGGGGGATTGTTGTTGTTGTCTTGTTTGTTTGTTTTTGACAGTGTTTTCGTGTGTATTCCTGACAGTTCTGGAACTCACTCTGTAGAACAGGCTGGCCATGAACTCAGAGATCTGCCCATCTCTGCCTCCCAAGTGCTGGGATTAAAGGCATGCACCACCACACCTGGCTCTACTATGCCATAATGTTCCTATAGCATCCTCTATCTGGTTGGTTCAACAGAGTTGGACATAAAGTACTTTTTCTATCAACCTCAACCAATACTTTCCTCTACATATTTATGGGTTCCATGTTTTATATTTAATGTTTACTAAATCCAAGATGGGAGTAATCATAGGAAGCTCATAATGCTTTTCAAATATAAGATTCTAGCATGTTGAGTTCGACCAATAAAAACATTCAGGTTAAATATATCATTAAGGATTTTGGCATGTGTACATATTTTTTAAGATTTATTCATTATGTATTCAGTGTTCTGTATGCATGTATGCCTGCAGGCCAGAAGAGGGCACCAGATCTCCTTTCGGATGGTTGTGAACCATCATGTGGTTGCTGGGAATTGAACTCAGAACCTCTAGAAGAGCAGTCTCTGAGGCCTCTCTCCAGTCTGCATGTTTATATTTTTAAATCTAGAGTACTACCAAGTATTAGCACAACAACATCTAACATAATATTAGATTTACAATTAATTATAATTAATTATATATAATTATATTAAATTATATTCTCCTCCATCCTTGCACTATAAAATAGTAGGGACTAGAGACATGGGCCAACAGTTAAGAACACTGTGTACTCTTGTAAAGGACCTAGATTCAAGACCAAGCACTCACATGGTGGTTCACAGCCATCAGTAACTCCAGTTCCAAGGCATCCAGCATTTTCTTCTGTCCTCTGTGGGCAATGGCATGATATACATGCACACATGCAGGCCAACACTAATACTTATAAAATTTTTTAAAAGTTAAAAAAACAATAGAATATCCTACATTTTTAAGTTTGGTCTAAGTATAGACTCAATTCCTCCAGCTTTTAAAAGCATAAGGTGAGATTACCTAAGTTCTACTTTAAACTATCCGTGCCATGTCCTGTTTGCCAGTACAGCATAGACTGAGCATTACCCCCAGGAGTCTTTCATAGGCTCTGATTCACAGTTAGCTAGACAGACACCCATGTACTTTTTCCAAGTCCTCTTCATATATGTGGTCACTTATCTTATCATCTTATATTTCACTTTCTGACTTGACAGTAAGTCCTCCTGTCTGTGTTTTGTTTCTGTTGCTGTGAGAAAGACCAAAAGTGGCACAGGGGAAAAGGGGGTTTATTTGGCTTAAAGGCTATAGTCCATCATGAAGGATGCCAAGGCAGGAACCTAGAGGCAGAAACTGAAGCAGAGACCATGGAGGAATGCTGTTTGCTGGCTTGCTTAATATGGCTTGTTCATCCTGCTTTCTCATAACACTCATGGGTGCCCAGGGGTGTGGCACAGCCCCAGAAGGCTGAGTTCCCACCACATCATTTATATTAATGGAGAAAATGCCCCAAGAGACATGTCTCCAGGCAATCTAATTTAGGCATTTTCTCCATTGATATTCCTCTGCCCAGATGACTCTGGTTCAGCGGTTCTCAACCTGTTGATTACAACCCTTTGGGGATCTGAATGACCCTTTCATAGGGGATGATTCCGGTCATTGGAAAACATACAGTTCATTGGAAAACACTACAGTTCATAACTAACAAATTATAGTATGAAGTAGCAACGAAAATAAATTTATGGTTGGGGTCACCACACCATGAGGAACTGCACTCAAAGTCACAGCATTAGGAAGATTGAGAACCCCTGCTCCAACTTGTTTCCAGTTGCCAAAACAAAACAACAACAAAACAAACCACAAGCTGTACCTCCCTGCCCAATGACAAGATTCTCAAGAGTAAACTCCCTGTGGGAAATACCATTTTGTCCCCCATCACGTAGCTAACAAGGAATTTGTAAATAATCCCACCCCCATGAATCCACCCAAGACTAAAGACTTCTAATGTCTTTCAGGTCTGCCAATCGGGAAGGATTGCAATAGTGAACAAGCTACTTCCTTCATCTTTTTAGGCCCAGTGTCCAGTTAGGAGTGAGCAGTTTCTTAGGTGGATGATTGATTAGTGATTAATTAATTGACTTGTAATATGGCAGAACCTCTGTCCCTATAAATCAAGCTAGTATGCCTTGCCAATGCACCTCCTATGTCATGATCTCCCTCTTGCCACCATTAGGCTTTCTCAGAGGTTTGCAACTTCTAACATAACCCACTGTCCCTTTACAATGCCCTTGACTGTTCCAGACCCCCTGAAGGAGGATGTCATTTTGGAGGTCTGGTTAATCCATGGGGCCTCTGGTTGTGGATCCATATTTATCCCTAGTACACTAAGGGACTCTGGGACCCCATTCCACATACAGCGATACTTCTCAGCCTAGACACACAGAGAAGGGTCTAGGCCCTGCTCCAAATGATGTGACAGACTTTGAAGATCCCCCATGGAAGGCCTCACCCTCCCTGGGGAGCAGAAAGGGGATGGAATAGGGTGTCAATGGGGGGGGGGGCAGGGAGGAGGGGAGGGAGAAGGAACTGAGATTGACATGGAAAACAAGATTGTTTCTAATTTAAATTTTAAAAAAGGAAAAAAAAATAAAATGTCCTTGACTGTTCCAGGTGTCCAGTCGTCTGTCTTTTTGGTCTGAACGACATCGTTTATTGTTCTTTAAACAGTGGTAAACCTGCAGGGTTAGCAGGAAGATGGCATTGATGTGGGAAATGTGGGGTGTAGAGACAGCAGGGCTGAGGAGGAGCTGCCAGCCTGCCCTGCTCCCAGACACACTATTAGATCTGACTGCGATTCTTTTCTAAAATACAAAGTCTCTTTAATAACATTTCTTAGGATCATTTTTAAATTTTACTTCTATAATTTCCACAATTATCAACAGAGCTAAGGTAGTTTCCCCATCACATTTGAAGGACAGATTGGAGGGGAGGTTATTTAGATAAGCCCTCCTCACATATATTCTGGAGACAATGGCTTAGTTTTATGTATTTTGCCCATGCTCTTGATTTAGCTTATTTTTTTAATGCTTGCATAAATATTTCTTTTTCTTTCTTTCTCTTTTTCCTGAGACTGCCCTATCATTTGATATCAACCCAATGACCCTGAACTTCTGATCTTGCTGCCTCTACCTCCCCAGTGCTAGGATTTCATGAATTCACACTTAGGGGATTTATGGGGTGCTAGAAAATTTTGAACCTAGGGCTTCATGCATGTTAGGCATACACCACACTAAAGTATATCACAAGCCCAAACTATTTACATAATTTTAAACATCATTTTAGAGTGAATATTTGCTTAATTTTTTCAGGATTTAATGTCATGAAAAGATTATCTTGTTAAGAAATCTTAAAAGCTTTAGCCTGTTCTAAATATAATCCCTTGTTATGAGTGAAAATTAAATCTGTAAAATAAAATATAATTCTGATTTGCTGGCGAATGTTTATGCCTGAATGCTAAGGATTGTATTTTTATTCAACAAATATTTTCTGTCAACCTATAATAAGTGTTCTGGGGGAAGCAAAGGCAATTAAAACTAATTTTCTTTTCTAACTCTAATGATCATACACCTTAGTTAAGAAAGAGATCTGTGCTCAACTAAAACTACAAAGCTAAATAAAATGTTTTTAAAAAACAAATTCTATTGATATACAGAAAGAATTATTGTAATAAAACATAAATAAGTAGAAATGATTAAAGCTATAACAAATAATCTCCTAAATTTCACTATACTTCTTATACTAATTAGTAAAAAATGAGCGATTCCTATCCCTTCCAATGATACATTAGACATGTCCCTGTCATGTCCCTGGAAATACAGGCTGTATGCGCATGTTGATGAGTCAATGTTTGCTGTTCACCAGATTCACCAAGTACTGGTCAAGACAAATGAGAAAAAGTTGTCATGTTAGTCTGCTCACATGGTGAACTATGGAGTAGATGCTCCCCACAAGGTCAAATCAATGTCAAGCAGTAGAATTAGGAAAAAGACAGGTGGCCGAGCTAAAACAACATAAGAAGCCCTATCATTCCACTGTGCTAAATACCAGCTTAGTGAAAAAAGGTTCTCTGGGGGCTGTCCCACATCACACACTCATGGTTTAATGAGAATAACAAGTTCAGCCAGCAACTGCATTCATTCACCTTTCCGTGTCACACATGATCAAAACAAGACTAAGTATTCTGAAACTCTTCAGACACCAACACGGCCCCTAATGCCAAGTTGCCTATTCTTCTCTTTAGACTTGTCCACATGACTTACATGGAAGCACCCCTTCCCTTAGGTCTTAAGTTCTTCCCACTTACAACAAAGTCAAAGTAAAAGCATACAAGATGACATTTGTTACAACGTTCTGCATCTACTTACTTCCCAGGAGGAACATCTTGTCCGGTCATAAAGCCCACACAGTTCCACAAGCATACCTGGGCTTCCTATGTTTGTTCTCGAGTAACAAATCCTCCTGCTCCTATCCAAAACTCCTCAGCCTAGCTCAAGCACCATTACCTCTGAGAAGTCCTTCCAGGTCATCCAAATCCACATTACCACCTGCCTTCATGTAGCCATAATTTTTGATGTCAATCTTTTTCCCCCTTTGGAAAATTCATACATGTATGTAATATACTTCTATCATATTCACCACTATTTTAAGGCATATAGACTGTTTTCACACCAGATTACAAAGTTTAAAGCCAGATGGCTTGCCCGTTTATTTTGGACATCCTGAAATAATTAGGATATTTAGGGGGAAAAAAATTTAGCTTGAATTCTGAATATAGGAATTATCATTGCATTCAAATGTAAAATATTTGTGTAAAATCAGCTAGGGCAGCTTGAAAATTTTTGAATGGCTTACAGCTTTCACCCTACATGCTAATTGGAAGACCTCCAAAACATCTGCTAATTAGTTTTCTGAGAGCCTAACATAAAGAGGTGATCATAAAGACCTATACCCACCATTCTTACACTGCCCTAGCTCACAGCACTTTGTCTGCTTGGTTAGAAATATTAATGACCTTCTAGATTCAAAGTGTTTACCATAGTACTTTAGAGAGCAAAGGATGTAATTGTTCTGGGAAGATAACTAAGATACCAAGGAACCAAGTTGCAATACACTTGAATGGCCACCACTAAAAACTGGGATGTCAAGGGTGTTTAGCTGAATTTCTCAGAGCCTTGTAGAAGAAAGGATTTGCACAGCCACTATCATAGTGACAATGAAAAATTTTATTGCCTAATGATCTCATTTAAAACACATTAGATTTGACAGACTATAAATGCATTCAAATACAATAGCACATAAGGAATACTAATTATGGCTGCCTTCTTTCAGAAATAACAAATGACTTCTGAACACACCTCTGAAAAGTTTTAAATGCTTTTTTTTTTTTGAACTCTTTCTTCCAGTTTAGAAATCATACTAAATAGTATATGGAAACACAAACACTTAGCCATTTTGATGAGATGGAAAGAGTCCACCCTTTGTCCATCTGAAAACCTGGAATTGGGAAAAGAACACTTCATTCAGAAGGGCCCCATGCTCTAAAAATAAAATTTATTCTAAATTTTCGCATTTGACAAAGATGGTATTTCAAATAGCAGCCCACAATTCCCTAAACGAATGATGTCAATTGGTATTTCTTAAATTAATTCAGTGACCTATGATAATGTGAGTTCTTGATACATAATGTCTGTCAGTAGGCAATGTAAAAATTTCAAAACCAAATCTGGTGTCTGAACTCCAAAGAGCAACCACACTCACATATACGTATGTATGTATGTATGTATGTATGTATGTATGTATGTATGTATGCATGTATGATTTCCTTAATTGCTACTTCACCTCACATCTATTAGGTAAGATGATATGAGAAATTATTAAACCAGCCATAGGTTGCTAGAACAACTCCGCAAATAAAATCCACATGTAATCAAGATCCTTGGGAATATCTAACCAGATATCTGTCCACGCTGAGACAGTAGCAATCTGTACAATTCCTCTCACCAACAATGGTTGAGTTTGTTGAGAAAATGTGCAATGGTATTCCTTCACAAAGTTTTCAAGGCCTCAAGAGATGGACACTACTAAGCTTTCTCTGAACTCTTTCCTGTGTAAACAGTGCCAAGAACATAGACACCAGCAACAGAAAGAAGATGTAAATATCCAGACACAGAAAGCTCCAACTTCACCATTTGAGCAAAAGGACACAGATCAGACTATTCCTTAATAGTCTGGAAACAGTGGAAACACCACCTAAACATTGTGACCAGAACTTCATATCCAAATGTCTAATGAGTTGGGGGCATCTTACACAATGTCACTAAGTACAGAGAGTGGTTACTACATTTTCAGAGAATTTCTATGTGGGGGAAAAGATTAGAATATTGCTTATCTGGAGCTTCATACAAACTATTAGGTACTTTAAAAACCCAGGCCCAGTGAGGAAGAAGTCAAATGGAATGGCAAGCAGCCCACACTCTTGAGTTCCCAGCCTTGTATCTGTTAGTCATAGTAATATCTGAAAATAAACATTAACCCAGATAGCTTCTTTTAAAATTGCTGGCTGTATTCTCCCTTTATTCCCGACTTCTAGGTATGAATGTACCTTATGACCAAGCTAGGGTTTGGGTCTCCCCTCTTTATAGGCACTGTCAAAGTCACAAGTCACTAAATTATTCTTTGCACATCAAATCTAGCCCATGATCTCGAAGCTTTTTGTAAACAAACTTTTATTGGAATACAGTTCCCTTAGTTACTAACTAGAGTGCCATTCACAACAGGTAGTCAAAACCATAGTCTCAAGTTTAAGGTTATTGTGTTTTGGATCCTTCACAGAAAAGGCATGCCACCCCCTAGGTGAGCTCTCTCGGAACAAGGGCTACAAAGGCAGGCAAGTCATATCCTAACAGTGTCCCAACTTCTACCCTGAGTCCTGCCCTTGGCTGTGTTCTAGCCTGTCAAGCCACAGCCAATCCTGAAGATCTAATAGGCAACCAAATCTAACACATCTAAAACAGAAAATCTAATTTCCTCCCATCCTTCCAGCATTATGCCTCTGGAATTTCAATACACACAGTTCCCTTTGTTCATTTATATTGGCAAAAAACTTGAGAATCTTCAACTTAAACCTTATTCACAGTTTGTACAACAAATATGTATATATATATATTGGCCCTGGCCACTGCCCGGTTGCTTGCTGCTCTGTAACTCAGGCTCCACCATTTCTCACCCACCCCACTATATACTATTTCTCTAGACCAGTGCTTCTCAACCTTCCTAGTGCTGCCACCCTTTAACACAGTTCCTCGTGTTATAACCCCCAACAATGAAATTATTTTCACTACTATTTCACAGCTGTAATTTTGCAACTGTTGTAAATCTTAATATAAATCTGATATTTGGATATACAATATGTGACCCCCCCCTCAAGAGTCTTGACTCACAGGTTGAGAACCACTGCTCTAAACAAAAATATCTGGAAATGCAAATATAGTGAAGGAGAGTTTAGATAGCCATGGAGATAGCGGAAGTATTCTAAGACTGGATTAAGGTGGCAGCAGCTAGCAGCCATGAAGGGTTCACTGGGGGTTAAGAATTGTTCTGTTGGTATGGATGCTCTTTAATCTTCATCCTAATCCTAGGGAACAGAAGCTGTTTATCCCTTTTGCAGATGTGGAAGAACTGAAGCACAGGAACTCAGATGGCCTGCCCACAAGTCACATAGCTAAACATACTATGTACGCTCACTTCCACTGAAAGTAAATCATCCTATTGACAGATGGGTAGACTAAGTTCACCCTAAATAGTGTATAAATATTGGCCAATGAGTCACCAATCTGCAACACTGCTGAGCTTACCTATAAGCCACTGAAATAGCAATAAATACATTGCTTGCTACAAAAGTACTATTCAGGAGCCACCCTGTGTTGATTACGTTAAAAAGACAAAGAATGGCCATGATCTAATCCACCCAATAATCATGTTCATGGAGACAAAACATAATCGCCACAGCATCTGCATGCATCAACATAAAATACACAAACACTGAGCCAAAAGCTGTCCGTAAGGAAGGTTTTTCCAGAGCATCACATCACAAAATTGCAGGCACACCACTGTTCCTGCATCTTCCAGTAACTGAAAAGCTAAATGGGAGGTGAGGTGACAGCATATTTGATCTTCTTCATGTGATGTTTCAGCAATAAATTTCACATGGCAATAAACCAATATGAATAGGGAATTTGGTGACACTAACTTCTGTGGATCTCCTAGTAAAACACTCAAATTGGAGGTAGGTCTAGACAAGAGAACCGATAAATGAACCACCTACAATGTAGCTGATATTTTTGAAAGGTGTAAGTGATTGGCAAGTCTGTGCTCTTTCACAACAGTGTATTTTAACACATCTAATAAAACACAAGGCACAGACAGTAAGGAAAGAGGATGCATAACTGAAATCACATTCACCTTCAATACCTTTGAAGCCTAGGACTGAAAAGACTGCATCAGCACTTTCTGTCTAAATGATATATCGATGCAAAGCTAGAATAAAAATGGTGCGGAGAATATGCCATTTATAACTGAGAATAAATGTTTCTAAGTGCTGACGAGCTTCTGCCAGTTAAATTGCTTTTGTATGAACATTTTCCCTAAGTATTTCCTCCAGCACTCAGGAAAGGCTGTAATTCATTTTTGTTCCACACTATAATTAAACAAAATTTTTGTGTGTTGGTTAAATGAGTTAATAATGTGTATATTTAAGGCATTCAAGCAGAGTGGAAGAACCATTCCTTGTTACAAACTGAAGCTCTGTTCTCAGCTCTCTTAAGTATGGTAGCCCCACCAAGAGAGGGATGAATCGATACATGGGACTCAGTATGAATATCAGCCTGTAGTTAAAACTGCTGATCTATACACCAAGCACACTGAATAGGTTCCCCTGAATAGCATATAATTAAAAATAATCCTCATACTTAAGCACGTATGGTATGTGTTCATTCTCCAACACTGTGCAGGTTGTACAAACATACAAACAAAAGGACTAAATCGTATAAATGGTATCTTAACTCTTAAGAAAACTTCAGTGGCTTTTTAGGTACTTGTTAAGAATTTGTATAACATTAAATACTCTCGTTGCCTCTATATACAGAATTTTTTAAATCTCTTAAAATAGAAACATACAATACACCTGCTTCAAAGCATTTAAGTAAATTCAACATTCAGAATTAAAATAATTAAATTTATTATAATGAAGTTAGTTAGAAAAAATGAATACATTGAACTTTTGAAGGGCTGTCTTTTCCATCTTGTACCATACTAGTGGTCAGGAGAAGGTAACAAATCTATCCATCATCATGAATGTCTGTACTTCATCCTGAGTTTTTATAAGGAAAGGAGATGAAGTGAGAGAGAGAGAGAGAGAGAGAGAGAGAGAGAGAGAGAGAGAGAGAGAGAGGAAGGGAGGGAGGTTGGTTGGTTTTGTTGACCAAATAAGCTAATGTATGGCCATAGAGTATAGAGTACAAAGGATGGTTATGACACAATGGAAGTATATTATTACAAGAAAATTATGATATGTGAAATATCCTAATATCATTTGAAAGAATGTCATGATGGATTATTATTTTATATTGCAAACCCCGGAACAACATACAAAAAGTAAAAGGAAGTATAGCCAGTAATGGATGTAAAATATATTAAATTACAGTTGGTTGCTCAAACCTACAGGTACCAAATCCATAAATGCAAACACCACAAACTGAAAATACTTTTAAACATTTGAACTGAGTGTATTTGGACTATTTCCCTTGTAATTATCACATAAATGGCATAGCATAGCAACTCCTTCCATGATATTAGCTATTGCATGTACTCTGAGGAGTTTAAAGTACATAGGAAGTACATAAATCTACTTTATCCTCATAAAGTAGATTTCCCTCACAGCATATGACAGGGGTGAAAGGATTTTACAGACCTAACTAAGTTTACAAGGCAGCTGACTTTGAGTTTTTTAAAACTGAAATTACTCCTGTTATTCCTGTTCTCTCCAAGATCTATATCTGGGAGGCCAGTACAGGACTGATCCAGACCCCTGAACATGGATGTCAATGAGGAGGCCTCTGCACTCTAGGGGACCCCTGGTAGTGGATTCGTATTTTTCCCTGGTGTAAGAAGGGACTTTGAGAGCCCATCCCACGTGAGGGGATGCTTTCTAGGCCTGGACACATGGGGGAGGGCCTAGGCCTGGTCCAGGATGATGTGCTGGACTTTGGGGAGCACCAGTTGAGGGCCCTACCCAGCCTGGGAAGTGGAGGGTGGATGGGGTGGGGGGCAGGTGGAGGATGTGGAGGGAGGGTTGGGGGGAGGGGTGGGAGAGGGAGAAGGGATTGACACATGAAGCAAGCTTGTTTCTAATTTGAACCAATAAAAAAAATTTTAAAAAACTGAAATTACTCTTGACTGATTGAGTTATTTTTCCTTTTTACAGAAAAAGCTTCAAGACTTTTGAAAGAGATAAGTGTCCTGAATAGAGAACCTGGTGACCATCAAGCAAGAACCTGAGGGTGGGCACTCCAGACAGTAGTCATCTCTGCATAAGAGATGATGTGCAAATGGAGGCAACTGAAAAAAAAATGTGGATAGTGCCAATAACTTGATTTTTAAAAGTTAATCTGTAGCCAAGTATGGTTGGGAACACCTACATTCCCAGTAATCAGCTGGTGAAGGACCAGGCCATTGTGGGCTACAGAGTGAAACCACGTGAGGTGGAGAGAGCCAGCAATTGAAGATAGCAGGAAATGATGATATGCTCAATCTGGGTTTACTGGATCTAAGTCCAGGCTGGTGGTCATTGCAGTTATGGTTAATAAGTGCAGTCAGCCCCAACATTGGAACACCCTGTGGAATCACTGTCTTCCTGTTGTGCTAACTCACCTGGAGAGAGGCAAATGCCTCCCAGGGCCAACCAGAGCTAAGTATCTAGTGAGTTCTGAGAAACAAAGTTTGAACTATGCACTGCTGCAAGCTAATCTTGAAAAATCCAGCCAAGGAATGTGAAATAATACAAGCAGATGAGGCAGTTTTTAATCAACACCTGGCAAAATCCCAAGTCCTTACATATTAAGATCATAGCTGAAAATGTATATCCAATTACAGGTGCAACATAATACTTTTTTCTTTTTTCCTTTTTTTTTTTTTTTTTTTTTTTTTTGGTGGAGAATATCTCAGGGACCAGTTTATAGACCATAAATCTGGAGAATTTTACCAGTGCTGAAGATGCCTATATGAAGGTGTATCTTTCACATACTTCAGTGATCAATAATAAAAACAAAATTTTATTGACTTATCTACCAGAAAGACTACCATTCAAGACTCTGTGTAGAAATTTTTATTATAAAATCACTGATAGATATAGAAGTAATCAAGTACTAGACATCCCATAGATACAGATAGTAGCTTAAAACTGTCATCAGCAGCTTTAGTACACAATTTTCTAAACATGGTGATGATCATGTAATCACACATTGAAGTTTAAAAGCAGTTGTGATTCCACTTTTCATTCTAAACACACACATTTAAATTTGACATTGCAATTTTATAATGTTTTCTTAGACAGGACTTCTCCTAAAATGGTCTAAATTTCAAGACTCCAAGTCTTTGATCTTTGGTATTTTTTTTCCTGAGGTTGGCAAATTGTGTTTTGGTTAAAATACACATGTATTAATTCATCACATTTCCATTTTCATTTCTTCACCCTACATGTGTAGCTGAATGTTGGGGCATAAAAATGATCAATGTGAAATGCAACCCTGTTGCTTCCTCTGGACTAATCTGGTGTCTTTGCAGCTTTCAGCACCTGGAAGTCCTGTCTCACCAACAGTAATGTGACAAGCATCACTCTGCTACCTGAATTACACAGAGAGCCTTTCCGGCTTTGTAGTACTGGCATCAGCGAAGTTCTTATAGAACACAGACGATGTTCAATAAACCCACTGAGCAATGTGTTGGCTTGACAATACCAATTTATTTGAGAAAATAAAAACCCAAAATTTCTGTCATCTAATTACATTTTAGAGAAAGTTCTAAATGCTATCAACATTTGTAAAACCACCTTTCTGGATTATAAAAATTCACAGACAACATAAATGTAAAAATATACAGTAGCTAAATGCCACTTATATAAATATTCTCTGAGTTACCATTTATTTATATTTCATTTCATACCCTTTACACTTCATTAAACCACACTTCAATAACATAATTTCTCATTATTGTATTGCAGGAATATTCTCAGCCTGAAATTACATCAAATAAATTGTATATCAAATTTCTGAAAGCCATAGGTAGAAATCAAATGAAATGCCTAATTTCACATAAATGGCTGCAACTTCAAATGGATTACATTTATTTAATTGCCTAAGCACACTTCTGAAATGCTTTCCCTGTCTGCCTTCTGCAACCGAAGAATAATGTTATCCCAATATTGAGCAATACACTGGCAGTCAAGGAAAAAGTCGACTAATATAAATTAAATGTATGCTAAATAAATTTAGGAAACAAATTTTAGACCTAAGATATGCATATTCTATTTCTTTGATTACGTCCTAATACAGTTACTAAGGACAAAGAGGAAGGACAGATAGTTCTGTATTCCATGGGAGCTACACTATCTTACCACCTTCATTCAAAAACCACTGTAGAATTCATGGAAGAAGAAATTGGAATAGTGGCAGCTGTTGGTTACTGTTCAACAGGTACTGGATTTCCATTTAGGTTTTATAGTGATCGTGGTTGCACAATAAGAATGGACATATTGTCAGCCTGGCAGTGGTGTCGCACGCCTTTAATCCCAGCACTCGGGAGGCAGAGGCAGGTGGATCTCTGTGAGTTTGAGACCAGCCTGGTCTATAAAAGCTAGTTCCAGGACAGCCTCCAAATCCACAGAGAAACCCTGTCTCAAAAAAAAAATGAAGAATGGACATATTGTCACTAACTGCACACTTAGAGATGGTTTGAATTGTACCATGATTTGGGGCTGGGTAGATTTTTTGTTTGGGTGGTGGTGGCAGTGGTACTGAACTCAGGGCCCCATTCACACCAAGGAAGCTGTCCTAGAATAACTACCTTTACATATTTACATTTATTCTTTCTGGAATTTGGCATGAATTGAACTGCCTTCAGATATAACGGAAACCTAGTATTAAATAAGAACTTCAAAAATCACAGCTAATGAAATGCAGAGAAGAAATCACATTTCCAGACCCATGGCTCATATGTACTTTTCTCTACAACTTTGCAAATTGAGAGAAAACATACAAATTCCCAAAACTCATGGGCCAGAAACAGCTATTCTGGAACAAATTTACAATGGCCTACAGGAATTGAAGACAAGTGAAATGTTTGGTTTTTTTGGGGGGGGCGGGGTGAGCAAGACAGGGTATCCTAGTTAGGGTTTCAATTGCTGTGAAGAGATACCATGACCACAATAACCCTTATAAGGGAAAAACATTTAATTGTGGTAGCTTACGTTTTCAGAAGTTTAGTTCATTATCATCTTGGTGCAACCTGCCAGAGAGGGAACTGAGGGTTGTACATCTTAAGCCACAGGAAATAGTCTGAGACATTGGGCATGGCCTGAGTACATATGAGACCTCAAAGCCCACCTCTGCAGTGACACGCTTCCTCCAGGAAGGCCATATCTACTCCAACGAAGGCACTGCCTATGAGCTTATAGGGCCAATTACATTAAACCCACCATACAGGGTCTTACCCTGTAGATATGGCTGACCATGAACTTACCATGTAACATGGGCTAGTCTTGAAATTACAGCAATCTGCCTGCCTCATCCTCCTGAGTTTTGGGCATATAAGCATGAGCCACTACACCCAGAACAAGTGAAAGGTTTTTTTGGAGTAAAGAATAGTTAACTATACTCATAACTCCAGATGGAATGACTTCTGATATGTTAGGGCAATGAACAACAATTAGTCCAGGCACTTCAGTTCAGATGTTAAACAAAAGATTAATATTTAGTTAATTCTGAGTAATCCGTTATATGAGATACAGCAATGTATCCTGTCTTACACAATCCGTTTGAATATTCTGTAGTGCATATTTAAATTTTTTCTACTACATGTATTCACCGTATGCGTGTGTGTGTTCATACACATGATGGCCATGCCACAGCACGTTGGTTGAGTTCAGAGCTGATGTTTAGGATTTTTGCCTTTCATAATGTGGGTTTCAGGGATGACACTCAGTCATCAGACTGGGCAGGAAGCTCCTTCGCCTGCTGAGCCATCCTGCAAGCTCTAAGGTGCTCATATACAAAAGCAAGTTGTGAGTCATTAGAAGCTAATGTTCAGACACCAAGCAGCATCAGTAGCCCCTGACTTTGCTATGCATCACAGGATTCCTAGTGTTTAGCACATGTTACAAGAAGATGAACGAACCGTACCTGTTCTACTTAGCAGTGAAGAGAACAAGGAGAGAGAACACGGAGGACAATGCCTCATTGGTTGCTAGAGACTATTATACCCATCTCCTAGCACTTCACTGCAGAGAATACAGGAGCTAATATAATAAATTGCCAGGGATGGTGTCTAAAATAACCCAAGCAAGATTTCAGATGAGAAGAATTTGTTTCTCTATCAAGTAGAATATAAAAATGTAAGTCTTAGATGATGCATCACAAGGCCTGAGTACTATGAGGTTCACTGTATTTGCATACCTGTGTCCAATCACCATGAATTCATGACATTTACCAACAGCCTTAACATCTCTGAATAGATGATAATTTCATGTGTTCCAAAATATTTTTCTTCATTTGCATTGGTTAGAATTATTTACATACTTTCAGTATTTCATATGCAGTCATTTAAAAATAAATATTAGACAATTCTAGCATCAAAGCGAAACATCAGAAACAATGACCCTATTTTAAGCTTATGACCTCTGAAAATTTAGTACTTATTTGGATGACAGAATTTGTTGACTTTTGCTAACAACTAGGCAAAAATTTTTTTCAAGTGACTTCCAGGTTTATATATTCCAATGCCATTAGAGGCAATTACAGGGCTTAATGGAACACTAACTACGTGCACTTCTGACATTCCTCTAAATCCATGGCACTTGTTATTTCATGAAGTCCTTTTGACTTTCGTTAAGCAATTGCACTCTCAGGTCTCCCAACTGTCTCTTGAGTTGTTTCTTTGATGCACTATCCCTGGGTAGGCGATAGCAACACAGTGGCAGGCAACTGCCAAGCTTGCTTGATGCCCCTGGTTCAAACCTTACCACCATGAAAACAAACAACTACACTAATCCTTTACCTTTCTGTTTTTCACTTAAACATTTCCATGCTGATTCCTTTAAAATGACATGGCAAAGTTGAGCTAGAGAAAAAAATCAAAATAGTGATTGCACATGGGCTGTTGGGGCCAAGGCCAATCAGGAAGGGATGAAAAACTACTCCTGAAGTAACAGTATTGTTTCATAACAAGACAGAGGTTCCAGATGTGTACAGCACATCTACCAAAAACTGGAAAATGCTAAGTTAAGATTTCTGCATATCTGACTATAGATATGCTTGCTATAAAGCAATGAATTGCATATAAAAAGTAGATGAACTATTTTGTTCAAATGACTGCAGTACCTGGAAAAGCTGTTGCTGCTATTGATGCATAACATATTGCTATTACTGGTCTTTTTATATAAATATAAATATATATATGCTAATTGAAACTCAAATATGTGATGAATCCAAGGTGTTTCAGTGAGTGCTCACCTGTGCATGCAAATTTGATTTCATCTTTAGTAAGTAGTAAAGTTATATGCTTGCCAAAAAAAAATAATAAGTGACACACTGGAAGACAAATGTCACACAATTTCAATTTTATGTGAAACCTAGAAATGATGAACTTATGGGAGCAGAGAGCAGAATTGTGGCTATTAGGCTTCAATGTGGGTCTCTTAACAATGGGGAAATGATTGGTTTAAGGATATAAAATTGCAGTTGGACAAGAGGCATGGACTCTGTGATGTCTTGAGGTCTACTGAAAGCATGATAAATATGGTTGATAACAATATGCTATATTTTAAAAGTTGTGAGATAGTATACTTTAAGTGTTCTCAAAACAAAAATGATGAGTATGTATGATATAACATGTTAATTGGTTTAATTTAGCCATGGCATTGTGAATATACTGTATTATGTATCATAATTGTGCATGAGTTTATTTATGAGCAAAATAAATGAATGGGAAAAAAAGAACTAAACCAACAGACTACAGAGAAAAAGAAAAAAAAGTGGATGAACCATATCCTATGTGGATAATATAAGAATAATAAAAAGTAAAAAAAAGATTTCTGCATATCAATTTATAAAAATTTTGTCTAGAAAATACCTATTAGTTATTACTGGACTCTAGTTACTAACATACACATACAGGCATTCAGGGTAAAGTGCCTGATACCCACTTTATTATATAATATAAGGAAATAACAGGCTGCGACAGAGTGATCACACATAAAACGGAAAAAATATTTGGTCAAGGACAATTGATATTTACTGTGAAATCCTTTCAATTCTGTACTTACTATCTTTGATAATAAATTATATTTTCAGAAACTTCTTTAACTTTAAAGTTACCCACTGAAGTAACCCTGAGACTTTTAATCATGATTGTGGCTACTATTTACTTAAATATTTCAAATATTTAGAAATATTAATCCAATTAATTAAAACTGATTAAAATCTTACAAAATTAATTATGTATAATTTACTTATCTACCCTTTCATTCCAGGAAAACTGTCAAAACTCTTCTATGTAGTAGATGTCTGTAACTGCTCCAGAAAAAAAAATAAATAACTGTAGAGCTGTGCTATATACATGAAGTGCCAGAGAAAGCTGCCAGGCAAAGAGCTTTCTGAACCATAAAGACTGGGTAAGATTCGGTCAGCACAGACAAAGGGGACAGAAAGTGGCCTGCAAGCTGTGGCCATCCTGTACGGAAGTCTGCGGTGTGTAACACTGAATTTATGGTAAGAAAGTAACACATGTCTGTGGTAGCTACTTTATGGATATACATTCAGGTTTATCATAGCTCTCCTTTTGTTCCATTACACACTGCTGGAAGACCCTGCCATAATTTTATTCATCAGGACAGCACTAGAGCAGAAGCATCTCTTGCTCACCACTGAACCACGGGCACATGTAAGCAAATAAGAATATGTCCATGTTTGATTTTATTACCTCTTGGGGTTTCTTTACATCTTGTAATACATTTTGCCTCCAATGTACTTTGAGAAAGATTACTGCCAAGTCTTAACAACCTAAGAGTGAACCCTCAGGGGCCAGAAGGTCACCTAGGCTAGCCAGTGAATTAAAATGGAGGAACTTACATGGCACTTTAGCTCAATAGAAAAATGCATCAAAGAACTATCAAAATTAGTCAACTAAGTTCTTAGATGTTTCAAATGTTTTATATCTCTTTTTTTCAGAATGTGGGTGGTCCCTTGCCTTGGAGCTGTTTTTCTTTCTAAACAACTTAAACTTATAGTGTGCATAAGTTCATGGAAACAAAATGTCTTACTAAGTGCAAAATGTCATGTGTTGGTTTAAATGGGATGTCCTCTACATTCCCAGGCATTTGAATGCTTGGTTCCCAACTGACAGCATTGTCTGTGAACACTAGGAGGTGTGGCCTTGTTAGAAGTATGTCACTGAAAGCGGGCTTTGGGAGTTTAAACACTTGTGCCATTTTGTGATAACTCTCTCATCTTCATGTTCACAGTTCACAATGTGAGGCCTCAGCTTCCTGTTCCATCCTCTACACCTGCTGCTTGATGCCATACTTCTTCACTGTGATCCTCCTGTCGTCTGGAAACGTAGCCTAAACAAACCCCTCCTTCTATAAGCTGCCTTGGCTGTGCTGTTGTATCACAGGTACAGGATAGTATGAGTACACTGGGTACCGCTACCTATTTCTTCCCCTTACTGTGCAAACTAAATGAGATTAAATAAAGACAAACAGCATTCACTGTTTGGCATTTAATAAAACCTGTAATTGACGATATGAATCGATGCCACACATGTATCCACACAATTGCATAGGGATGCTTTTAGTCTGGCTGGGAGCAGAGGTGAGACAGAATTCGTCTCAGCTTTAGAAAGCTGTCCTGAAGTCTTACTTCCCAGTTGCACCATATTACAGACTACTTGGGTGATCAGATAGTTTCCCATTACCTTCTTTTCAATCCAAGCATCCTACTTCACTGCTCGTCTAGACTGAGTCCACCAAGTTCACTAGCAAAGACCTCAGGACCCCTTTTTCATTTCTCTATTAGTAGCTAAGAATAGAAATATCACTGGACCTTCACCTCAAATAATCCTTTTTAAAAAAACACCCAGTGATTGTGTTGGGCCAGAGGTTCAGACTCAAAAGTTTTAAAATTTCTTTCAAACCATTTCTGCTGCTAATCTAAGCTAAATGAGATATTTTGTTCTAAGAGACATAGGGATGGCAGAGAGCTAGGAAAAGTAATATTCGGATACTTCTCAAGACTGGCAATATATTATGAACAAAAATAGGATTCAAATATTTGACCAAAAAGTAACTGAAGATTTCTAGGGAGGAAAAAAGCCATACAATGTTTGATGGTTTGGAAGAAAATGGCCCCCACGGGAGTGGCACTACTAGGAGGAAATGTGTTACTGTAGGGCAGGCTTTGAGGTCCCTTTTGCTCAAAATTCCCTCAACGGAGGATTCTCAGCTACTTCTCCAGCACCATGTCTGCCTGCACACCACCATGAAACACTGTGAGGATAATGGACTGAAGCTCTGAACTGTAAGCGAACCACCCAAATAATGTTTTCTTTGTGAGATGCCATGGTCATGGTGTCTCTTCACAACAATAGACACCCTAAGAAATACACGATGCCTGAACACAGTCTAAGAATGGAGTCATGCAAAAGAGCTCTGAGTGCTCGTGAGACAGCTCCAGGGAAACAAGACACAAGCCTTGGGACCTCAGTTTCTTGGAATGTGTTTTTGTACTTCTCCCAGGTATGGGAAAACATGCTTTTGCAACATGCAGTTTGTCCTTTCTATTGACTGTAGATGACTTTAACGCATGAGAACTTTACTCAGGTGACCTTTCTTGACCTTCAGGGTATAAACTGTCTGATACTCTGAATAAAGCTGGCTACTGCATGAGAATTTCCTTTAGTCCGTCCCATTCTTAGGCTCTGCTCTCCCAGGTTCACACCACCATCTAAAGTGGGAAACAACACAACACTGGGGCTGGAAAATGGGCTCACTGGGACGGGTAATCTCTGTTCTTCCAGAGGACCCCAGTTTTGCTCCCAGCCGCCACACCTGGCAGCTGACTGTCTCCTGTAAATCCAATTCCTGACATCTTTCACTGGCCTCCACAGGCATGCACGCTCACAGCATACATGATATAGAACCCCTGATTTCATTTCTCAGTGCACATGACTAATACTGCCTCACAGTTACCAAGACACAAAGAAGTGAGAGTTCCAGGTTGACTTTGACATGCAGTTAAGTAATCCACCTGAATAAATCGAAAACAGGAGGGAAAGTTGCTGCAGAGTGCTATCGAGGTCTGTGAATTCAGGAATATCTGACCTACATTATTCACTATTAATCACTTTATGACTCATAAGGTGATTATGAATCTGCATGCTGTGCTTGCACCACACAAAACATTAGCCATTATTGTTAACTATAAATGCAGCCCCAAAGCTCATAAAAAATAAAAACAAGAAACTCTTCTTGCATGCTCTAAGAGCAAATACAGAGCACAGGGCTCAGTTTTATTAGGTAAGTACATTGCACTGGCATTTTTTGGCATGAAACACATTAGATGCTAGATATAAGCCTGTATCTCGTTTTAAAGAGATGCTAATGACATCTGTTTAAAAATCTAAGTGCTGTTAATATTGATTCTAGCCTTTTGCTCTTCAAATGTAGGCTGTATAGCAGCAAGCAAGGCACACTTCCACACCACACAGCCTCAGTCCTGTAGCATACTGTGCATATCTGACCCTTTGTAGGTTGGCAATATTCTAAGAGAGCAATTTTCCTTATTGTTCCCTTATCTTGTATTTCAATGATGAAGAAAAAGATAGGGCAATTAGAACTTTATTTTACAAATAAGTCATTCTGCCTTGTCTCAAACAAAGTAGGTTTTCTGTTGAATATCTCAATGATAAAAACACAGACCTTAAAAATAAATGTTGAAAATGTCAAAAGAAAGAGGTTTCTATAGTAATTATTTAAAATACTGAAAGAAGAAAAAACAATTTGATATAAAAATATGAATGACTATAAATACCTCGGTGAACATCTACAGGACTAAAACATATTTATAAGATATTTATTATGTAAAATAAATCTGTTACTCTGAAAAGAAATAAGAAACCTTTGGTAAAAGGAATAAAATTTGCATTTAAAAATTTTTAAATATTTTGGTAGAGTACCCTTCTACAGAAATGGCTATGGAACTAACAATTTTATTTTCACCCCAGAAAATCTCATTCTGCCTTACTGAGTATGTTTTGGTTTAGAACTAGAAGAGTGTAAAAAGTACAAAGAAAGACACTACAAGATATAAACCAAGCCATATGACAATCCACCCTGTCAAAATCTATAAATGCTTTTAAATATATTATTATACATCCACAAACAAATGCATGCGCACATGCGCACACACACACACACACACACACACAATTTTAAGCATAGATGGATATATGAATAAATGCATGTCTTCATGCATACATAGAAATTGAACGAATACATGCTTTAAAGAATTAATAGAGAGATAGAAAATGTTCAAAAAGCATGCAATCTTTTTTATTTCCTCCTTGAGCTTTATGGGGAGAATACATGAATTCCAACAGACTATAAATAGAGAAACTGATAGATGTTAACACAAGTAAAAACATGTAGTATAGGTTGGGGAGAGGCTGTATGTGTTGGCAGGCAGACATTCATTCATGCACTCATTTCTGAGAAGGTGATAACACCTTCTACCTATAATCTAACTAGGGATACAGGGATGTCAACAACTCTAAAGTGTTTATAAAGTGTTTCGCATGCTTAATTTCCATGGTGGAGCAATAATAGCTTTCTCAAAGCAGGCGAGCCAAGCTAATAATATCAAGAAATTATACGATCAACTTGATCTCAGAATGCTGGACTCACCACAAGGCCTTTAGCTCTACCTAAACAAATTCAAAATCCCATTGTGTGACTAGATTCATTCAGGTTTGATGAAATTAATTTAATCGAACTAGGTATTGCTAGGTCTCAAAGCTTACTTTTAATAACACTGTAATTAGAGAAACAAAAAATTCTCAAGTAACGGTGGTTTTACCTAATAAATCAGAAAATCTTGTTTGAGAACATGATTTTAATGGGGGGAGGCAAATTTTGAATAAAATAGAAAATAAGAATATTGGGAATTAACAATATGGTATGGAAAAGCACTTAATGTTTCCACTACTTCTTCAATACAGTCCCTGGATTGACATCCACCAATCACAGGGATGAAATTTAAAATAACAAAGACTATAACATTATTCTTCCTTTCCTTCTGATTAAGAGAAATAAAAATCCAATTTATAAACTTTTCTTAATATTTATTTACTTATTTACTTATGGGTGTTTTCTCTGCATGTATTTCTTCATAGTATAGTCCAAATTAATTAACACAAGAAACCTTAAAATAAGATGCAGAAACCTAGAATTATCTCTCTACTAGAGAACACACAAAATGACCCTCTTTTCTAGGCACCTGAAACAATGAATTGACTCTTTCTATAAACTCCAGCGCCAGTCTTTCACCTGTCACCAGAACAGCAAGGCCTGGGAGAAGTACATGAGGCCTGATCTTGATTGGCAGCCTGGACCAGCAAGCTTCCCTCACACAGACTCGGGACTCTCCAGCACTTGTAAACAAGCAGTGGGTGCCAGTCAAGAAGCCTGATGTGAGCTGTGGGATCATACCTGCCCACCATGAAATAAAAGCAATGAAAGCTGACTGTAAAAAAAAAGAAAAAAATTCAACAGCAGGATCTCTGATTTCATATTTATGAAAGAGTGAAAGAGCATCCTTCCACAATAGAAGAAAAACTAAGGGAAGGATTTAAAGAGTCACACCTAATTGAACTCCAACCCAGATGCAACAGTCAGTGTTTCTTAAATTGAGACTCCAACCGATAAATATTGCCTTCCAAAGGTGATGGAATTTCAGAGATGATGCCTTCCTGGGGATTCCTCTGAGCTTTTCACAAGCATTTATCACGATGGCAAAATAATTTCATAATCTTCTTTATTGTATGCATCAGCTTGCACTTTGAGGAATGAAGATTCAAAGAACAAATGCACAACAGAAGGCTGAACACCATACCAGAGGGAATATGTTAGACCAGAATCAAACAGACTTAGGTGGAAGCTGAGAGCAAAGCACAGGGCTGTGCACACCTAGGCAGGAATGGTGATGGTGCCCTTCTGCTCAGGGTCGGCCTCCACACATATACAGAGGATAAGCACATGCAGTGTCTGGGGAGGGCACTGCATTTCTTGCCCCTCGAATTTTACCTCAGAAAGTCTTATTTGAGACCCTAATTTTCATTGCAGGAGCAAAAAGTTGATTAATATGAAAAATAAGACTACTGGGAACTAATAATAAGATAAGGAAAAGTACTTAATACTTCCACTACTTCTGCAATATGGTCCCTGGATAAGCTAAATAGTTTACATCCACAAATCACAGAGATGAAATTTAAAATAACAAAGACTATAATGCTAGTCTGTCTTTCCTTCCCATTAGGAGAAATAAAAGTATAATTCATAAACTTTTCTTAATACTTGTTTATTCACATGTATGGATGTCTTATCTGCATGTATGTCAGTATACCACATGTGTGCCTGGTTCCTAGGGGGCCAGAAGAAGGAATTGGATTGTGTGGGTACCAGGTATCAAACCTGGGCCCTCTGGCAGAACAGCCAAATGCTCTTACCATGGAGCTATCTCTGCAGCCCCAATTAATCAACTTTTAAGGAAAACCAACTACATCATGAAGCACACACCCCTCTTTGCAAAGTCCGAGTTTATACAAACCTGTAATTCTCATGATATGTTTTGTTACTAACTTTAAAAGAAGTAAACTAATTGCATGTAAAATTGTTCTCTACACAAAACCTCCTCACTTTGCCACATACTTCATTCTTTAGCCAAGGGATTCACAGAAGCAGAACAAGTCCTAGGAACCACATAAGGAAATAGTAAGGAAAAAATAAGGAACAATATCTGAAATTGGTAGAAGCTAAATAACTGAGCTCTTTTCTGGATGCTGATGCACACGTAAGAATCTACACCAACTTGTGAATTTTCTTGTTGCTTTCCCTTTTACTCTAGGTAGAAAATGAACAATAGACACTATTTCATTGACGATGAAAGTGTTCCATCTTGGTAGGAGATATACAAAAGCACTTCTGGAGTATGTGGTGAGGACTCAGAAGTCTCCATGCCATAGCAAAGTCCAGATAAATCTAAAGATAAATGCACAGTGTAGTATGATAATAGCCACCACTAATACATTCTGCACTTGCTAGGATTTCACTGCACAGAGAAGGGTAATTGTTGTGTATTTGGGGGCAGGCCATTTTATATACTAAATTTATCTTCTTATGTATAACAAAGTATTTTACTCAGTTTTATTCACTTCTAAGCTTTGTAAGCAAAGATAACAAAAACCCATTCAAAGTGAGTGGCTAAAATACTATATGAAGAAGGCCAGACACAAAAAGGTCCTTCTTTACCTATATAACCTTCCACTACACATAGGTGAAGGATGATCCAAGGGGTATCCCATACACCACTACAGACACACAAGTCTCTACTGAAATTACTATATGTTTACATAAAGCCTACACTACAGAAAAAGGGTTTACTATACATTAAAGATTATAGTGAATTTTGAATAGTCTGCCATTTCCCTTTTGCTCATATAAGTTATGGTGGTTTGAATGGGTATGGCCCCCATAGACTCATGCTTGGCCCACAAGGAGTGGCAATATTAGTAGGTGTGTCCTTGTTGGAGTAGGTGTGCCCTATTAGAGGAAGTGAATCTCTGTGGAGGCAGGCTTTGTGGTCTCACACAGCTCAAGCTACACGCAGTGTGGTGATTCACTGCAGATCACCCAGGTGCCTGAAGATCAAGATGGTGAACTCTCAGCTCCTTCCCCTGCACCATGTCTGCCTGCATGTTGTCATGAAAATGAACTAAACCTCTGAAACTGTAAGCCAGTCCCAATTAAATGTTTTCCTTTATAAAGGTTGCCGTGGTCATGGTGTCTCTTCACAGCGATAGAAAAATCCTAAGACACAGAGGTCTGAGCTGAAATAGCCACAGCAGTCAGCAATCCCATCCCCCATTGCCCCCCACCCCTGTTTATAAAATATGCCCTTTCTATAGCACACCTGACAATCCTCCAGAGAACAAGAGATTCAGTTTTAATAGCACTTAAAGCTAGGAGTGTTCCCCTGGAAATCTAATTTAACATAAACAATCTCCTTTGCAAGTGATCGTTCTATTCATACAAAGCTGTACTGTTACAAGACACAGTAATGGAAGGCAAAGTCTCTCCTTTGGACTGGCATTTTCTATCAAACAAAGCTGAAAGCCAAGCAGGGGGATACTAAGGTCAAAGCAAGGAGCTTCAGATGAATCATTCTCCTTCCAGGAAAACTGGTCAAAAAAGCTGTCAGCTACTGAACAGCAGGCCCCTTTCCCTTCCTACCCTACACCCTTAAAATAGAAACAACAGCCCCCCTATCTCCCTAGGCATCTGAAATTTAAACATACCGGCCTCCAGAGATATGTACTGAATTCAACAAACATTAATTTCTCTACTATGTGCCAGACACTAAGACAACAAACAGAACTCAGAAGTAGTCCCTGCTCCCAGAGGAACTCCTAGCTCAGGAGTGTAACACTTGGCAAAGGAAGAGAATGAACACAAAATCCAATCAAAGTGGCACCAGGAAGTGAAATCAAAACCCCTGTTCCTAGACCAGGAGCAGAATAACTTCAAACCAAAAGTTCCTATACTGTATCTCAGTACTGCTGCATCAGCTACAATGCATCCCCCACCCAGGATCCTAATGCCTTGCTAATTGTCCACCCCTACAGGAGATCACTGATGCCTGCCCTTATGCTTTCCCTGTCTCTCATTCTACTGCAGCTCACAACTCTAACTGGTTTCAAGCACTTGCTCCCTCACAAGGGTTCTCACATCTCAAAAACACCCACCCACTCCTGATGACTCAGGGAAAGCACCTAGTACAAGCATGGAACAAAGCTCAGGAATACTAGAAACTAAGGGTGATAACGGTGTGTGAAATCCTGGTGCCATGCATGTAATGGGCTCTGAACTACTTATAAGGGAACCATCAGAATCCATGTTGGTAAATGTCCCATACCCAGCAAGGGAATTCCATCCTGGGAGCCACCTGACCAGTTTCACACATCTGCAACCACAATCTTGGTGTGTTTCTCTACAGACAATCATAGCCAAAATTATTATCAGATGTTCACCTTTTCAAAACTGGTTTCAGTCACCGAGGGTAGCTTAGAGATAGGGACCCAGTCACTTCATCATTTGCAGTTGACTGATTCTCTGGACTTTCTACTATTGGATTTACTTCTTCTGTGACCCTCTGCTCCCAATATAAACTTTCATCAGGGCTGGGATATTGCACAAAATAACCCTGAAACCACCCATCAGATCAAGAGTGGCTACAAGGTGTAACTCTAACCTTCAGTAATGGTCCCTGCTAATGAGAGGACATGTTCCCTGCAAAATCTGTGTGGAGCTATCTCAAGTGCTCACCAGCTACCAATACAAATTCAGTCTGGTAGAAAGTAAGGCTGCTGGCAGTTTTAAAAACATGTACTTTCTGTAATAACAAACAAAACTAACAGAAATTCCCAAAAAATCGCAGGGCGTTGGTGGCACACGCCTTTAATCCCAGCACTCAGGAGGCAGAGGCAGGTGGATCTCTGAGTTTGAGACCAGCCTGGTCTACGAGAGCTAGTTCCAGGACAGCCTCCAAAGCCACAGAGAAACCCTGTCTCAAAAAACCAAAAAAAAAAAAAAAAAAAAAAAAAAAGAAAAGAAAAGAAAAAAGAAAGAAAGAAAGAAATTCCCAAAATCCCATACCAGTAGGTCCTTGAAACCACAGACAAATAGGGCTGTAACTAAATTTCCCATATAGTCAACTAATGCTGTACAAGTTAAATCCTGTGGATTAAAAACCAAAGAAAGCTGGCTTGGACATTAGTGTAATTATCATATAAACACAATAGAACAAAAGCCCCTATGTTGACAGGGATCGGGGTGAGTGTAGGCCTCAGACCCTTGCAGAAACCCTGGGTTTTATGTGTGCTTTAGACATACTGAGGAGACATACACACACACACACACATACATACATACATACATACATACATACATACATACATACACTTTACACTACAGCACAAACCTCTTAAATCAGTTAATAAAATATGAATATAGGAGCACAGCTTGGCTTCATTCCTTTCAAGACAAGGTTTAAGGGTTCTTATCCACTCCCTTGATTTTAAAGAGAAGAATAATGGCGCCCAGAGAGGAGATTCTCATGGGCCCTAGCAATGGACTGTAGACAGGAATGTCTGAAAATTGTCTGTCATTGGAAGTCCCACCTTTTCACCTGGATTAAAATGCTTTCAGATGACCAAGGCTTTACAAGTACTTTTAGAGAACAATCCAAGCGAGGAAGGCCCTCAGTAAGTGAGGACAAACTGTGATCTCTCTCTGATCCAGAAGGAGCTGAGTTCCCAGGACAGCTGGCAAGCATTCACTGCTCAGTATGGCCAGGCACACAGAACACAAACGTGTCCCCTGTCTTCTTGAACAGATCTTAACGCAGAACACATCAGTGTTAATGTTTTATATTCTCTCCCAGTCCAAGCTGCCTAGAACAGAATGCTGCTCAAAATATCCCAGGGAAAAACAGGTTTACACATGCTCTGACACAACATGGAAAAGGGTGAAATTACTAAAATGTCAAATTATTATGCTCAAGTAAAATACATATGGCTACTCCCACTCTTCTGCCTTCTATTTTGAAATGTGGGTATCAATGTAAATATTCTTAGAGTCTATGTTCAATTGTTTCTGATCAGCCACAGCAGAAAGAAGTGAGGACTAGCATCTGGTTTCTCTGCAGTGGAAAGAGAAGTCCAATGGCATTGTAGACAGGAAAGCTGAATGGGAGAATGCAGTGTGGGCACATTTTGCAGTATCAGATTTTAAAAGACAAAGAAGTTTCAATGGATGTTTAATTTATACTCTTCATCACTTCTGAGAAAAATTATTGCTACAACTGTTTTAGTCATTAATATTTCAGATTTATGTTTTTGCTTACTAATTATAGCATATGTTCCCTTACTTTTAAAATCTTCAACATAATTATATATATATATATATATATATATATATTATGCAATTATATATATAATAATTATGTTGAAGCTCAGCTAATGCATTATAAGTATGTACATGTGTGGTCATATGTTTGTACACACGCAAATGCACATGACCAGAAAGATCATCTGGGACAGCAGATCATCTACTCGGATCATCTTAAAAGTATCAAGGTCCCTTGGTAATCCTATAAAATATCCTCTTGTATACTATTGGAAAGATGGCAAGGTCCCTTGGTGATCCTATAAAATATCCTCTTGTATACTATTGGAAAGATGGCAAGGTCCCTTGGTGATCCTATAAAATATCCTCTTGTATACTATTGGAAAGGTGAGCTATTACTTCAACTGCCTGTATTGCTTTCAATGAGATGATAATGTTTTCTACCTCTAAGGATGTAACTACGACAAAAACAAAAAAAAAATACTGAACATGTATGAAGTCATAGGAATAGTGTCTGGCATTGCTGTGTTTGAATAAGTGCTAATTTTTAAAATCTTTTAGAGGTTGTTTTGATTTTCTGCCTTCATTTGTTTTGCTGTGAGACAGCGGCTCTCTATCATGTAGCTCTTGCTGTCCTGAAACTTACTATGTAGTACGTAGACCAGGCTTGCCTGGAACTCAGAGAGATCCACCTGCCTCTGCCTCCAGGAGTTCTGGGATTAAAGGCGTACATTACCACACCCAGCTTTAAATCATTTTTAACTTGCCCTTCTTTGTTAAATTGCCTTAACTCAGCTCGAAGGGATCCAATGCTCTCTTTGGGTCTCCATATGTATCCACACATACCGAATACACTGACACTGACACACATGTACGCATAAATAAAAATAAATCGTAAAAATGAAAGAAAGCCTTTCAGCCATTACCCAATAAGGGCCACAAACTGACATTACATAATCTATCATTGAGATGTTATGTTATAAAAACAAATGTGCAAACCTGGATTATCTGTGCAGAAACTATTCCACAACTTCTATGAACATGGCACTAGTAGTATAAACAGAGAAACCAATACAAAGAATGATTATAAGGCAGGCATAGGCAGATTACAAGATATACATGTCTAGGTAATATAAGATAGTATGTCCTTTCATACAGATTAAATAGCTCTAGTTGCTAATGGCCAGGGGTGCTGGGAGAACTATCTCCAGAGGACCCTGTCACCACTCAGTAAAACATGAAACACTTTCACCTTAGTTGTTCATGCCAATCTTCATACATAAATCAAGATGTATGTCTTTAAAGTTCATATCAGCACCCACCCATAAAATGTGCCCTAACTATATAGATGGATGGAGTCTAGAGGGGTAATCTATATTAGAGTCTGCATATTTGAAATTGGAAGTCAGGAGCTATCTTTTTACAAGCTGTCAAGATGTGCACACTTTTGCCAAAGGAGGTTCTTTTATAGTCTTTTGAAAAATAGATAAAACATAGAATTCCCAAAGCAAGACATGGTTATGCAAAATTGCCATAAAATTCCTAAGAAGAATATGACTCAAATGCAGCCCCAAATCGTTGGTAAACAGGATTCATTTCCAATACATCTTCTCTGTGTTGGAACTGATAACTTGCTACCTAGTTTCCTACAGCACACTTTATTATTTTCCAGTGCGGAGTAGAAAAGGACAAAAAAGGCACATCACAGGGAAAATGGCTGAATTTTACTTCAGTCTTGAAAAGGCGTGTCTGCTCACTTCCTAGTCCTCTGCCGGGATCTCTCTCAGCAAAAACAACTTCAGGCTTTCTAAAACTTTAAGAGAAAGGAAATAAACCTAAGTAAGAAGTTGCTGTGATACTCCAACCCAACACCCCACCTTTACTCCATTTTACACAGCAAAACCTTACCCGGTCCTGTAGCAACATCCTGACCCTCACACATGGTACCAGAGTTATTTCCTCATGTTACAGACCTTACTATGCAATTAATATCTCTCCCTCTTGCAGCTGTTCCATAGCCCACTGGATGGTCAGCTCCTAGTTTGCCTGTCCAATTCTCCCCAACCAAGGCAGCACTACCTAAAAAACTTTGTCCATTGCTCATTTCATTTTCCTGCGACTTTTCTCCACTCTCATTATTAATATGAGTAAGAGTCCACTACTATAACATCAGAGACGACATAAAACAGTTCCCCTCCCCCATGTGAGTTTCATTTCTAAGGTTTTAGTTAACTCCAGTGATCTGAGGAGAACGCAGAGAACTATTCCACAAAACTAATCCTCAAATTCCACAAAAATTTAAATCATATAACATTCTTTTGAATTACTTTGTCTAGGGTAGCCACAGTGTCTAATATATTCACACTGTATATGCTACCTTCCTGGTCCAGGGTATCCATGCTGTATACCTGTTAGACATGTGGAAGCCATCTGGTCTACCAGCAAGTGTCACAGTACCACACTGCTATGTGTGGGTTCAAACTACACAAGAGTGTTGACACTGGCATTTCATATTCGCCAAAAGGAAGCCATGAAGTGCTCTTTTTAATGAAAATGCAAATACTCTTGGCCTAGTAAGAAAAGGCAAAAATGGAATAGCAAGGTCACTAAACTCTATGGTAAGAACAAAGCTACTCTTTCTGAAGTAATGAAAGGAAGGGCTGCATGCTATCTTGGCTGATGCGCCTCAGAGTACAAATGTTACAGGGGCAGCAAGTGGTAAACACTTAGCTACAACAGGAAAAGCATGGACTCAGAGTTCTGTTCGATCCGGGGTTTCAACTTTACTGGATGTCTTCAAACATATCCCCCATGGATATGGGGCCCACCATATGCACCAGCTAGCATTTACTAAAGTATTAATGCCGTATTACTCTTAGCTAGATTTTTAATCAAATTTAAATTTTAAAAGTTTCTATAAAAATATATATTGCACATTGACTATGTCTACCATGCCCCCATCTCACTCCCATCCCTCCTCCACCATGCCCCATCTCACTCCCTCCTTCTCCGCCATGCACCCCCTTCTTGTTTTCATCCCTTCTCCCCTGTGTTCACTTCGCCTGTATGTCATATATGCATGCATGGCTTTATGCATCTATATGGTAATCTCATTTTATGGCTACAAAAATCTCAACACAACCCTTCATACAGTGTATTTCTTCTCCCACTGTACCACATCTACAGTCTCCTGACCTGAATACCAGTCCTATCAGTTTAGTACCTGAGTTCATTTGAGGCTGTCTCTCCTTTTCTACAGATTAACATGTCTGATCAATAAGATCTCCCTACTACCCCCAACAGTGCATGCTAGAAACAAAACACATAAACATTTATGAATCTACTCCAGTGTGCTTTGCATGCACTTAAGTGCATAGCAAGAACTTCAGACATTTGTGTATTTCACACATCACCAACCCTTGTGAGACAGTTTCATAACAGTGAATTGAAACTGCATAAACACTGGTGACTTGAATCACAAAATTCTCAAGTGACATTTTATTCTCAGCTATCTAAAGGAAGAGTAAGTTTCTGTTTCCAAATAAAGCATAGAAGTAAGAAAATTAATATTCATTTAATCTCAATTTTAATGTTTTGTTTTTAATCATTTCATAAACTTTATTATTAAAAACTTACAAATAAATGAAACCAACCCACACAGAAATTAATCAGATCCAAAACCTATACAACTAAATGCACTTCTATATGGTTTAACAGGCATTTGGATCAAAGCTGTACAGCCTCACATTAAAGTTTACAGTTAATTACTGAATATAATTTAATTAGTAGATACCTTATTATAGTACCATTTCCAGGGCCATGATGGCTAGTTTTATGTCAACTTGACACAAGCTAAAGGAAGAAACCTCAATTAAAAGAATGCCTCAGTAAGACAGAGCTGTAGGCAAGCCTGGAGGACATTTTCTTAATTAGTAACTGATGTGAGATGGCCATCCCATTGTGGGTGGTGCCATCCTTGGGCTGCTGGTCCTTGGTTCTATAAGAAAACAAGTTGAGCAAGCCATGGAGAGCAAGTCAGTAAGCAGCACCTCTCCATGGCCTCTGCTACAGCTCCTGCCTCCAGGTTCCTTCCTTGTGTGAATTCCTGCCCTGACTTCCTTCTCTGATGAATAGTGATGTGGAAATGAAGGGCAAATATATCCTTTCCTCCCCAAGGAGCTTTGGTGTTTCATAACAGCAACAATTACCCTGACTGAGACAAGGGCTGTATGTTTTTTACTTTCCTGTACCCCTTTAGGGAAGAACAATACTCATACAAAGCACACATTGAACATGTATAATGCAATAGTTCTCACAGCAATTATCTAACAGGATAATCACAAGGCTGTGTAACCACAGTCAATTTATCATCACATGAAAAACAAACTGCACAGTCATTACTAGTCTCACCTATTCCTCCCCTACCTCCCCCACTTCTTACATGGGGACAGACACTTCCCTACTCTGTCTCTCTGCCTTTACACTTCTCCCCTAACAGAATTGACAAGTCTCCCCATTCACCCCTCTTCCCTCTGGTGACCAGCATCCTAATTTCCACACCTATAAGATGAATTTATTTAGTCCACCTCTGAAAGAGATGCAGATCATTTCACTCTGTGCCTCATTTATTTCATTTAGCATTATGCTCTCCAGAACATCCATGTTGATTCAAATGACAGGGTTTTTCGTTTGTTTGTTTGTTTGTTTGTTTGTTTGTTTGTTTTAAGACTGAATAGTACTCTATACATTGAAACACAAACACCACACTTTCTTTTGCTAATCATCTCTGGACAGACACTTTACTTGATTCACCAGGACTACTGGGAATGGTACAGATGTCTCTTCAAAGTACTGATTTTATGTTTTTATATAGACCTAATAACGAGACTAAATCATATGGCAGTTCTACTTATAGCATTTAAATAGGCTCTACACTCTCTTCAATCATGGCATTCTAAATTCCCATTTCCAGAGACCTAAGTTTATAAGGAATTGCAAGTATTATCAAATACTCAAAACAATCTAGATCAAAGTGAACAAACTGAAAACACAAAACTACCTCAAATGAATCACAAAGCTACCATAACCAAAACTGCATGGCGCTAGTACATTGTCAAACAGAAACACTGACTAATGGAAGAAAACAGAGCCCAAATATAATTTATACAATTGATCTCCACAAAGGTGCCAAGCCCACACTGGAGAAAGAACCAGTGTCCAATAAATGACCCATGCAGATGTCCACATGCAGAAAAACAGAAAATATACCCTTCCTTCTCACTGTCCAAAATCAACTCCAAATAGACCAAAGACTTCAATGAAAGGCCTCAAAGAACTAAAGTCTAGTAAAAAGAAAAAACTTGGGAAAATGCTTCAAATTCAGTTTATTTTCCACTTTCCCATAACCATATAAAAAAGGACATGTTTCATTTTTCAATTAATGAAAGGAAGCATGAGCGGTAATAAATTCAAGCACTTGTATTCAAATATACTTAACACCACAAGAAGGTCTGTTACTTAAGTAGCTTCAAGGGACTAGTTGACATAGCTCAGTGGGTAAAGACACTTGACTCTAGGCCTCAAGACCTGAATTCAGTTGTGGGACCTATATCACAAAAGGTGAGTACTGACTACCACAGACTGCTCTCTCACCTCCACATACATGCCATGGCATGCGCAAATAGATCACACAGATGATAGATGGATGGATGGATGGATGGATGGATGGATGGATGGATGGATGGATGGATGGATGGATGGATGGGACATTTTTTCAATTTGTATTGTTAGGCTAAGAATTGATTCTTCCCTGGCTGTCCGAAAACTCACGTTGTAGATCAGGATGGACTCATAGATTTGCCTGGCTCTGCCTCATGGGTGCTGGGATTAAAGGCATGTGTCACCATGCCCAGCTTTAAGGGTCGATTCTTGAGATAAACCTTTTAGTTATCTTCAATTTTCCAAAGCATATGATCAACAAATGTTACTGGGCTCTTAATTTTTCATTTCTACAAAACCATAATCTGGGTTTAATGTCCTAGTCATGTGTGGATCATAACAAGTAACACTCTGTGATAGCTAGGTGGAGGTAGGTGAGATGCCTTAGTGGGTGAAGGGTACTTCCTATAAAAGTCTGGCAACCTGAGTTAGGTCCCTGAACCCACATAAAAGTGCAATGGAAAAAAACTACTCCAAAAAGTTGTTCTCTGACATCCACAAAGGCACATGGCACACAACCCCACCACCACACACACACACACACACACACACACACACACACACACACACACAAGCTAATCAGAATGACAAGGGAGGAAGGAGACAAGAGGGGCTTTCTGAATGCAGTCCTTCCGATAAAATGTAAAGCTGTTGCTAAAAGTCTGTTGACAAATCTAAACTCTAAGACTTGTCAGGAAACACATGAAAAAATACAATCTATAAGAACACTTACACATATTTACTTAAAGAGGGTTTGAACATCTTTCCCTAACTGCTACATCCTTCCAGATTATAAGACTCCACTGAGGCCTGAACATTTCATCATCTTTGGCTACTTTATAATTCTTCATTTCTAAGACCAGAAAAACACAAACAGTCATCCCTACAGAAATACAAATGACTTCTACCTAGTGGAGTGGAGCAGATACTGCTTACTGATCGGCCCTGCATCTGTTGCAAGTGCATTGCAACATGCATGACTGTACTTGTCTCTGTGTGCTCACAATTCCACTCTGAAGGGATCATGCCATCTTAGTGATCCCTCGTTAACTAATGAGCTAATGACAGTCATTAGGGCTAGTTCATTTTATATTTGAACAAAGGCCAAGATTATCCTTTCATTGTAACTTCCCCTTCACAAAAACTAATTTAAAATAACTTTTGAGATTATGGCCATCTTTCTTGAACACATTCTTGTAAAACTTCCACTATGTCACATTTCAATTACTCAAATTAGAATATGTTGCATGTTTCAATTAATCCAAACGGTTATTGCTGCGCTGGACTTCTGGTGTTTACATTCCAGCAGAAAACAGAAAAGAAAAAAGCAAAACAGCCAATCAAATAGTAACACCATGTTTCCATATCACTCACAATTCTTGAGCCTTGTGTATCATCACCACATATTCCACTGTCTCCAATCTCTTATCTTTTTGGTATATACAACTTATCTCTATACACCAAACCACAGGAGTTAGCAATCACTGCTGTTCATAAAATGTGCACAACTCAAAATGTTGAATTTAAAATTATATATAAGGATGCATAGAAGTAACAAACTACAGCAAAACCTGTGCTTGAGGGCCTGGAGATCTGCCAGCATGTGAGGCAACGCAAAGCCCGTGGTACAGTCCTCAGAGACAAATAATTCAGAAATTAAAGATGTGCTCCATTTCTAATTAGGGACTTGTCAAATGATAACAGTCTGTAATCTTAGGATAAGCAAGGCACCATTGTTATAAATGCCAAAAATATACATGACTACAAATGTCAATTTGCTTATAATCAGAAACTGATCACTAGGCCATCGTCATTTACTTAAACGAAAGAAAGTCATCAATCTTAAAACAGAATGCTAAAATTTCAGTGACGCTAAATAATCATTTAAAATACCAAATAACTGAAACAATGTTATCTAATGTCTTACTCTCGTATATTTTTGGTTGTGAGCCTAGCCTTTAACAGCTGAGCCATCTCTCCAGCCCTAATCTCTTGTTCTCTACAAGAGTAATAATGGTAACTTGGTCTCTTGGGCAAGAAAGACTGCCTAGCATAGTAGGGCTTAAAGAAAAACAATGAACCTGAGAGTCCATCACCTTGGAGCTCATGCAGTGTCGCCCATGACCACGCCCCTCCATCCCATCTCTTGCTCACCTACCAAGGGGGTGTCTGTCCTGGACACTGTACTTGCTGAGTTGTTGAAACCACATCAACAGTGAATGAGTTGTTGAAAGAAGGTAACACTCACATTTGAGCAAGTAGCATTGCAAATGACTGCAAAAGTACAGTCAGTTACCCAGCTTCTAGTGGAAGCAGGAAACTTTATCTTCCTATCGCACAAACCCTTCACTTGTAAAAGCAACATAAATAAACCTCATCTCTAAGGTTTGGGGTTTTGTTGTTGATGCTTTGCATAATTAAAAATCTAATGGTCTCAGTTATCAAATTACCCACAAAATTTTGCTTCTTAATTATTTTTATAATGTACTGAAATTAAAAAGGGGGAACTGTTGATAGAAACCTAAGCCATTAGATTATATAGTCAGCAGAAGCATCAGTGTGTTAGAGAAATGTAAGTGTACCCTAATGGCAGTCTCATGAAGGACACTGCCTCTACCAGTTTCAAGCTACAAGGTTTTGAGGATAACAGGATCTGTGCAGACCCACTTCCTCCACAAGCCCCGGAGGTAATAAAGGAGCACTGGGATGTTTCAGTAGCCTGTAACATACTTCTTTTGTATACAGTCAAACAACACTTTTCTCATTACATATGCCTTAGCTCTCTCCACAGTTACTGTGAAATCTCCTAATGTCACTAATTTGTCCCTTAAAGCAAACATATAAAATACTTCGTGACACATAAGAAATGGCCACCAGATCCCTTACTTGCTTCAAGATATAGAATATAAATCACTCTGAGTTTCTAAAAGGAACCATACCACCTACATATCTTTTCTAAAAGATTTAAACAATGACCTTGCCACTTTACCCTGTAAAGCTTTTAGATCACTTATCATTTTTCAACCTCCAAGATAAAAATAATTCAATAAGTGAATAAATAAAATTGATCTTAAGACTCCTTAGCATACACCCTTTCTTTGTAAAAATAAATACAATTTTTATAAACATCCTGTTAAATACGCAAATTATTTCCACTTAGTTTTGGTCTTTAACTAAAAGTACTTTTGAATAATCAAAAATCTGACCATGAAGCCTACTTGATCTTGGTGATTTCTCTGATGTGTTCTTGGATTCAATTTGCCAGTATTTTATTGAGAATTTTTGCATCAATGTTCATGAGGGATATTGGTCTGTAGTTCTCTTTCTTAGTTGTGTCTTTGTGTGACTTGGGTATCAAGGTTAATCAGTATGGCGGTTCCTCAAGAAAATGGGAATCAGTCTACCACAAGATCCAGCAATTCCACTCCCAGGCCTTTACCCAAATGAAGTACATTCATACAACAAGGACATCTGTTCAACCATGTTCATAGCAGCACTATTTGTAATAGCCAGAAACTGAAAGCAGCCTAGATGCCCCTCAACCAAAGAATGGATAGAGAAAATGTGGTACATTTACACAATAGAGTACTACTCAGCAGAAAAAAACAATGGAATCTTGAAATTTGCACTACCCTAAATCATAAAGGAAAATATCCTAAATTAGCAACAAAACTATCAGTCCACTCTCTTATCCTTTGGCTCTCTATTTCCCTTCAAAGAAACAGTCTGCTCACCAATTTTCCCAAGCAGCAACTATTCTGGCTCTTTCAGCCTCCAATGTTCCCTCCAATATCCTCAAAATCCACTCCTCCTTCCCATCATGGCCACCTTTGTGACACTCTTCCTCTACTGTCCTTCATCTCTGTTCACTCATCTAAATGCTCCTCATCTCCTTGTATATAAATGCACATATTAGGAACATCAAATTCCCCCACATTATTCTAGCTTATCTGGAACCTTCATCACTTTACAGTAATCAGGCCAGAATTATGCTTCCCATTTTACATCATTTAACTGATGAGTTTGTAATATTCTACAAGTAAATATAGTAAACACCATTTCTCTAATAAATAGTGGTTTCTGATTTTTACCATATGAAAACAGCACTTATTACACATAGTTTTTCATAGCTAATAATGTGTCCTTAGGATATCAGTCAAGAAATGGAATTATGGACTAAAGGTATGCATTGCTAAGGGTCCTGATTAAAGTTGACAAGTTGAAAACAGCACTGTCACAATGCTGGCTCCGTACACAAGATCTTGTTTCACGCCTGTTCTAGAGGCTGCTGAGCCACTAAGTGCTTACTTCATCAAGCAGCTGACTCCCTGAAGCTATGAAATATCCCTCTACACAGCTTCTTGCAGCTTGATGCAACTCTCCTTTAGCAGTAACATGTTGCTGCTTTGACCAATGATGTGTGAGCAAGTGGCTAAACAAACAACTGAATTCCTTTTTTTTAAGTTATCTTTTTTTAAAGACTTTATTTATTTACTATGTATACAACATTCTGCTTCCGTGTATATCTGCACACCAGAAGAGGGCACCAGATCTCATAACGGATGGTAGTGAGTCACCATGTGGTTACTGGGAATTGAACTCAGGATCTCTGGAAGAGCAGTCAGTGCTCTTGACCTCTGAGCCATCTCAACCTAACACCTGAATTCTTGTATCATGTCCCTTTCCCTGTTACAACAACCAAAATGAGCGACAAGCATTTCTAATTTGCTTACACTGAAATGTCACTTTTGTTTTAAACGTGTCCTTTTTAACTGAGTAGAAAAGTCACAAGAATATCCTGCAAAAAGAACACAACATGTCCAAGTCTTGTTTGAGCAACCACTTGGTGAGATTTCATGGGTGTAGCTTCCCTGTCATTTCTAGAAGTTTCACAGAGACTTCCTGGTTCCCTGGCTCTTATTTCTGCCTCCCCTATCAATTGGGACTGGGCACCATACAATCTCTTGTTCTCAGTAGTTTGCTTGTAGTTTTCTATCGCCTGATGCAAAGACAAGTTTCTTTGGTGAGTGATAAAAGCTACACTATTCTGTGGGTATAAGAATAAATAAATAGGGGCTGGAGAGATGGCTCAGAGGTTAAGAGCACTGGCTGTTCTTCCAGAGGTCCTGAGTTCAACTCCCAGCAACCACACGGGCTCCTAACCATCTGTAATGAGATCTGGTGCCCTCTTCTGGCCTGCAGGCATACATTTAGGCAGAACACTGTATACATGATAAATAAATCTTTAAAAAAAAAAAGGATAAATAAATAAAAGTAGCTACAGGCAACTAAAGGCTATTTCTTTAACGAAGAGTCCTTCCAATTGGGTATCTAAAACCAAGTGGTCAGCCTTGCTGCCATATACCTTCAAGTATACCAGTAAAGCCAGGACTACACAGAGAAACACTGTCTTGAAAAAAGTAACATTTTATGAAATGAGCAGGTTATGTTTATATATTTAGGAACACACACACACACACACACACACACACACACACACACACACACACACACACACACACACACACGGCATTACCTGAGTCCAGAAAGTATCTGGGAACAAGCTAACAGAAAATTAGAGAAGCCATTAATTTAGAAAATTCTACAAGTATTTGTCTTCTGTGGCTGTCTCATGGTCCTCCACAAAGAAATGGATGCATGTGATACAGTGAATGGATCATGACTTCAGAATCAGTAATTTCAGTGTTTGGGAGATGGAAGCAGGGGGATCACAAGTTCAAGGTCATCCTCAAGTACAAAGTAAGTTTAAGGTCATCTGGGCTACAGAGATCTTGTCTTAGAACAACATTGATCTACAAAGTATTTGCGAGATTTGAGTTAACTAAAGATGATCCATGAAGTAATTTTAAGATTTTGCATTCAACTATACATACCCTAAGGTGCAACTAGAGGAGAAGCAATGTGCTTTCTTTTGGAAATCAGGTGAGTATGTTAAAACATCAGAGTATGAGGGCAGACATATACAAGGAGATCACAGTCAGAACCTCAGTTAGAAAATGTAACTCACATCAAACTCACAAACACACCTGACACAGTAAATTATAAAGGCCCAGATACACAAACTAAGTCTATTAAGAGAATTTTCTTAAATACAGCCAAATGGGCACTGTTTAAGAATCTTAATGCTGTCAGGCAGTGGTGGCACACTCCTTTTATCCCTCAGGAGGTGGATCTTGAGGCCAGCATAGTCTACAGAGTGAGTTCCAGGACAGCCATGAATACAGAGAGAAACCCTATGCCGAAAGCATAAAAACAACAAAAAATTTAATACTAAGCCTAAGAATTAAGGGAAGTAGAACAAGCAGCAACAGAAATGTGAAGAAAGAACCAGTCAGATGACTTAGCAAATGAAGGTGCTTGCTGCCAAGCCTGAGGATCTGAGTTCAATACCTAATACCCACACTTGGTGGAAGGAGAGAATTAACTCTCAAAAACTGCTCCGACCACCCATGTGTCACACACACACACAAACTTTAATTTCTAATTTTTAATTTGAATAAGGAAACATGAAGCAAGTTTAAAGTCAATTAAGTAATACTTTAAAAACTATGGGGGCAGTATTTTTCTGAATTACTGTTATGTTTTATTTAAAATAAAAGTAATTATAGAACATTTAAAAATAAGCATTTTCCCCTCTCTTTATGTGGCAAAAGAGGAAAACTTAAGTGTGATCATTTGAAAATTTTCAATGAGGAAAAGAATTTCAAGACCTCCTTGATATCATTTGCCCTTGTCCCCAATCCCCGTGATTATCATAAACATCAGTCAGGTAGCATGATATTACACTATATTCCTTATTTTATCAAAATTCAAGCTGATTGTGCTTTTTTCATTATAAAACTAACAGCTAACTAACATAGAAAATACAGGATAGAAAAAAAAGAAGATAAAGGGGGAAGAAAAACACACCATTACCCATATAAACCACTTAGACACATAGAAAGGGAGAGAGAAGAAGGGAGTGAGGTGGCTGGCGGGGGTGGGGGGAGGATGTATACCACAGAGTAGTTCTTTCATTGATAAAAGTGAGTTTTAAAGGTATCTTTACATTTACATATGTTTTAAAATACATTTGACATAATCTATTTTAATATAAACATCAAATGCATAATTTTTATATGCAAAGATAAATCTCAAAATAAAATCCATGCTGTTTGATTTGTTGATCATGACTTTAAGCACTTTATTCTTAGGCCTGATACTTTACACTGAGGCTGGTGATGACTGCTGCTCAAGGCACTGCTCCCCACACCCCTACGGGAGTGTCTCTCGCTCCTACACATTTGCAAACCCATTTAGAAAAGCCCCAGAAAGACAGTGGCTGGACTTGGGACAGTGCTGGCTCCACTCCAATGCCACGTTCTTTAGACTTCATATATCCCAGAACCCACACAGCAGAGGAAGAGAACGGGCTCCCATACATTGTCTTCAGGCCTCTTGTGTAGTGTATGTTGTGACACAAGATCTCTCTCTTTCTCTCTCTCTCTCTCTCTCTCTCTCTCTCTCTCTCTCTCTCTCTCTCTCTCTCACACACACACACACACACACACACACACACACCACACACACGTTTAAAACAGGAGTAGAACAACAGAAGGTTCTAGCTAAACAAGGTGGCCATAAACAAAAATACTTTAATAAAGGAGTCAGGAGGGTGGCAAATTCAAACCCAGATAGGATAACATACTAAGACCCTGTCACAAAACAACAACAGGAGCAATAGAAGCCTTTGCATTTTATTAGAATAAAATGAGATAGACTGACAGGAAGATTAAATAGGGGAGTACAAGAGCCCAAAGGAGGAGGTGCTTTCTCCATCCCTCTCTTGCTCTTTGGAGTTACTACTGGGAAAATCTCTAGGTACTTCAATTTTCTCCCTGTATAATAAGCCTTACCTCACAGGATTATTGGGAAGATTAACCTAGATAATATATGTAAAGTGGTTGGAACAATCCCAGAAACACATTAAACCCCTCAAAACTTCCATTCTAAGATATACACATATCTAAGAAACATATAAAGCTCTACAACAGACATCATTCACTTTAAAAAGGATATCTTGCTGTGGTTGAAGGTTTTCTTTTAATTTTTTTCTACTACTTTACTGTTTTTTTGCTCATATTTAAGCACAATAAATGTTCAATGATATCTGATGTCTACACAGAAAATAATAGAAGAGTTCACACTGAAATCACAGAGACAGTAAGTCTACTATCCATGATCACTGCTACTTTGTTTTCTTTCTGAGATAATGGCAAACATTACTCATGCAAAATTATTTCTGTTGACAATTTACTCCTTGCTATGAACTATAGTTCTCGTTCAAATTAAGCAAAGCTTTGCATTAACCATAGAGTTCATTCCAGGGTGTGAGAGGGAGAGGAGGGGGAGATGAGAAGAGATGAGAGGGTAAGAGCAGAACAGTAAGAGAGAGAGACAAAGAAGAGAAGAGTAAAAGAGGAAGGGAGCAAAGAGAGGAAGGCAGCAATTATTTTTAAAACACTCAAGAAGTAAAAGCAAGAATCATTTTCTCAGCATAGTTAGTACAACTTAAAGGTCTCTAAGAAGTAATAAGCTCCAAATAATACTTAACCTCCTCCTTGATAGTGTCCAATGGAAGCCTGTTTCCAGGTAAAGTATATGAGATTAACAGCAGGGTTGGCTGGGAGAAAAGCACTGAACTGTAAAGAACTATGTAGACACGCACCAGGCAGAGTGGTGGTACATGCCCAGCATCCTCTCCTTGGAGGTAGAAACAGAAAAACCAGGAGTTCATGGTTATCCCAACCTCACCTACATATAATCTGGGTTTGAGGCCAGCTAGGACTACATGAGACAGAGAGACAGAGAACTAGCCAGATTCAGAAAGAAAACTTGCATGTTTTCCCTTATATGTAGAACTTAGATTTAAATATATAAGTGCAATTATATATATATATATATATATATATATATATATATATATATATGAATGAAAGTAAAGAGGGAAAGATGAAAGGGAGGAAGCAACTAAAGGGCAGAAAGGGGGAAACAAGAAAGGTTAATGGTATACATGGGTCATGAGAGTTGGGGGAAGAATAGAGGAGAGCAAGATAAGAAATACCAAAATAGAGGGAGCCATTATAGGTTTAAAGAGAAATCAGGCACTAGGGAAATGTCTGGATATCTACAAAAATGACACCAACTAGCAATCTAAGCAACAGAGGAGAGGCTACCTTAAATGCCCTCCCCTGATAATGAGATTGATGACTACCTTATATGCCATCCTATAGCCTTTATCCACCAGCTGATGGAAGTGGAAGCAGAGAGAGCTAAACCAGAGCTACACACTGAAATGAACTGGAATCCTGTTGCAGAGAAGGAAGAGTGATGAGCAAAGGGGTCCACACCAGGCTGAAACCCACAGAAACAGCTGATCTGAACAATGGGGAGCTCTTGGTTCACAGACTGACAGCTGGGAAACCAGCATGGGACTGATCCAGACCCCAGGAAAATGGGTGTCAGTGAGGAGCCCTCGGAAATCCATGGGGCCTCCTATAGTGGATCAGTACTTATCCCTAGCATAGGAATGGACTTTGGGAACCCATTCCACATAGAGGGATACTCCCTGAGCCTAGACACACGGGGTGGGCCTAGGCCCTATCCCAAAGGAAATGACAGACTCTGAAGACACCCTATGGAAGGCCTCACCCCCTACCTGAGGATCAAAAGGGGTATGTGATAGGTAGGGCTTTAGTTGGGGAGATGGTAGGGGAGGAGGGGAGGGAGAGCGAACTGGGATTGACATGTAAAACAATCTTGTTTCTAATTCATATTTAAAAAAAAAAAAACATTCAAAAAAGGAGGGAGCAGCAAGCATTGGGGGAGAAAATGGGGACTTGTTTGAGAGAGAATAAAAACAATGTACAATGATGTATATGGATGAAAACGACACAATAAACACCATTTCTCTGTACATGAAATAAAACATTTTTGAAAAGGGATTGTATCTGTTGAAATATGGTGTGGGTCCAGAGAAACTAAGAGAGAAGAAAGTTAACATATTAAGGGAGAGGTAACAAAGTAATTCTTTCTCACCTCAACTAGAGCTGTTTTGGGGATCACCCTAGTTACTCCCATTGGGGGATCAACTGATTTCCTATTAACGTTACCTGAGCTGCACAGATTAACTGAGAGTGTTCTCTATATTAGCTTCCAAGTATGGAAAGCATATCTGTAAGTACCAAGCACACTATTCAATGTTAGTAGGAGGCTATCAACTCTTTCTAGGAACTAAAATATCTATACAAGGAATCTTTTACAGAAAAACAAGGAACGTGCAAGTTAACCTAGTTACAGGTGTCATGTAAATACTCCATTTACTATGTAGAAGGAATTCTGCAGGCCATACTAACTACCCTTGATACCTATTTCCAGTATCCAACAAGGAGCCCAAAATCACACCACTGCAAATATTTTTAGGTTTTTACAGAAGAGGGAACTATTAAAAGGGTGTTTAGATTTAAAAATGTGACACTAAACTAGGATTTCAATGCACTGGAAGATGACAGAAGCCAACAGAAGTTCCAAGCAGGAACATAAAGGAATGAGGCCAAATGAAAGAAAGATCAGTGTGGTGCCTAAAATACAGTACCACAAAAAAGTGAAAAATAGACTATTCAATAGACATGTTGTAGACAAACCCACAAAGACTAGGATACAGACAGTAACAAAGCTCAGGAGTTAAAGGTAAAGCCTCTCACTTTGATTTTGACTAAACATGATTATGCTAAGAATTGAAATAATAATAACTAGAAGAGCACAACTCCAGTATGAGCTCGAGTGCTAGGCTGAGATGGAGGAACCCACAGAGTTTCCGCACACAGGCATATCAACCTAGGCTGAGGTGGAGGAACCCACAGTTTCCGCACACAGGTGTATCAAGCTAGGCTGAGGTGGAGGAACCTACAGACATTCTGCATACAGGTATATCAAGCTAGGCTAGGGGGAGGAACCTACAGACTTTCCACACACAGATACATCAAGCAGACAGCTGGAAAACAAAAAGCACAGGAGCTTTAGGGAAAACTCTAGAGGGCAAGAAGAGGTCAAGGGTTGTGGGCAAAGTCGAAGGGCAAGAAAAGAGCCAACAAAGCAGGCAGAGTGCTGAGACAGCACAGGAAGAAAACCCATACATAACAGGGACAACGAAAATATAAAAGAGAAAACACTCCCAACATCAATTTCTGCTAAGAGAGCACAAAGAGTCATATTGTAGCCACTAGACTTACCAACAAGGAAGTCTAGGAATTATTCCAAGGAGTGGCAGAGAAAATTAAAGATAGAAGAAAACTTAGATTTCACCAGGCATGGGGAGTAAACAACTCCAGGAACTGAAAATAATTCACAGGCCACTCTTGCCAGGTATTTAGAAATAAACATACATTCAGTTTTAAATCATGGCAGATTATAAAGGACACAAATTGCTGTGTTCCTAGACAGGAGAAAGAGAAACTAAAGGTAACTCTACAATCTCTAAGTTTGACTTGATGACATAGATAAGAGGATGCCAGAACTTCAGCCTCAAATCCTAATCAATAACCCAAAGCCCCTTGAGAGACAGAACGCTTCAGCATCCCAACTGCACTGTATGGGATCCATAGCAGAGTCCAGGACTTAGCATTTCAAATGAAAATATTTAGGAGTATTAGTATTTTTAAAATAAACTACATGTATAATGACTTTGGACATATTGGGTTAAATTACATAACATTAGGTTTTGTTCCATTTTTACTTTATTGGTGTAAATTATCTTGTGGAACTAGACAATTCACAACTACACAGATGACTGGCTTTATAATAGGAAATAAATACTAGACTGTAAGAATAGTATTCCGAAGAGTTCATCAGAGCCAACCCTTATCTATCACATTAAAGGGGATGATTATGAAAAGGTTGCCTGGACAATGCATCGATTTTACCATTTAGGAAACTAATGTCCTACTTGATCAAAAGGCTCACTCTGGCCACCTTGATAGTGAGAAACAAACTGGAGTATAGAACATAATCTATAGATTTTCTACCTGACTCTACCTCCAGAAAAGTTGGGAAAAAATAAGTTTCGATTTTAAAATACAATACTAGTTCAAATCATATACACTTGGTCTATGTCACATTTAATAAAATGGCAACACATCTTTAAACTACTTCAATTAATATAGTTCTTTTGTTTACCAATCTGTAACTAAACTAGCAACGTTTTAAGGTATAGGGGCTCAAAATTATTTTTTTTTACTCTCTGTGTATGTGTGTGGGGGGGGCGTATGTGTGTATTCTGAATTTATTTCAACCCAACCCAATTCTACACTAACTTTAAAAATAATATAGTAGCCCATAGTAGGTTGAACACAGTCCAGTAAATGGCTCTATACCAGTGGTTCTCAACCTGTGGGTCACAAACCCTGTGGGGGTCAAATGACCTTTTCACAGGGACCACCTAAGACCACTGGAAAGCACAGATATTGACATTACAATTCATAAAAGTAGCACAATTACAGTTATGAAGTAGCAACAAAAATAATTTTATGGTTGAGAGTCACTACACATAAGGAACTGCATTTAAGGGCAACAGTACTAGGAAGGTTGAGGACCGCTGCTCTATACCCAATATATCATGGCAAGCACAAATTTGACTCAGTGAATTATTTACGAGAGAAAGACAGAGGGCAGGAATTTGGAAGCAGTAAAGAAGCTGTAAGTGGATATGGAAGTAGTTGGCAGAGAAGTGGAGATTAATATGATCAAAACCTATTGTATGAAATTCTCAAGGAAATAAAAATATTAAATTATAAAACTCATTTGAAAGTGATGTAAAAGAAGGAAAAAAAGCACAACTATCTAAAAAACAAATGAATAAATAAGGAAGTCAGGTATGGTTGTGCATACCTAGAGTCCCACCTTTCAAGAGGCTCAGAGAAGAGTGTCCAGGATTTCAGTTCAAGGCCATACTGGGCTCTATAGAAAGTCAATGTTTCCAAAATAAATTACTCAAACCATTAATAATAAATGAGGAACTAAATTCTTTTCTTGCTAATTTCCCATATTAAACTGAACAACAAATAATAATTTAGCTTGTACAAACCAAAGATTGTGAGGTGGATTAATACACTAATCGTGAGTTATTTCTTTCCTAGAGTTACCGTTCACAAGTACAGTGTTGATAAAATGAAGCAAGGTTTTCTGATCAGATACGTTCATCTCACTCTGCATACATACCTTTTCTTCTAATAAATAAAACTATCATTGATATTCCAAAATGGCAGTGTTGATATCAAAACCAATAATGCTGCCTTCCACCTCTCAGCTCCCTACCACCATCTGCAGATGGAGAGGAGGTTGGGCCAGTAGCAAATGGAGTCAGATATGCCCAGGGTGACTGACTTCAAAGGGTTTGTCTACACATTTTCCTTTGCCTTGCTCTCTGTGGTCCTTCACATTATTTGAGGTAATGTGTTCACCTATCCCACAGTTATTACATGCTGGACCCCTATTATGGCAGCCTGTCCCCTACCTATTGTTACTTCCCTGAAATACAGAGTCTTCAGATATGTCTTAAAGCTGAGTTTCACTTGGGGCTTGGAGTTGGTTTTCTCTTTCTCTTCTTGGATTTGTACCTCACAGTTTACCACAGAACAGATGCTCAGCACCATGTCAGTGTCCTCTCCTCTCAGTACAGAGTAATGTAGCACGAAGCCAAAGATAACGACTTCTCCTGCCATGCTGCTTGAGGGAGTCATGGTGGTGACATGTCAATCTACTTCTTGCTAAGGGTAACTGACAGTGGTGATTATATGCACACACATGAATGATAGATTCAATACCAATGGCCTAGGACATACTTATCAAAAGTAACATTTGATAGGCATTTAACATGGCATGAAGCCTACAATTTGTTACAAAGGGTTATTATTAATTCTGCATTACAAAGAGGTAATGTTGCAAAATTGAATCTCAGTATTTCATTTTTGCTAGCAATGAAAAATCTGAGTTGGGATTTCTCTGGTACAAGCTAGTGTGAGGTTTGGACAATATTATGCTTATAGGACACGGAGCTTTGATAGCCATCTAAACCTATTCACCACTTTATCTATGTGACTGTTCACACTTGCCCCAAGTTTTAACACATGCCATTTCTACATCTGCCTTGTTTTTTCTCTGGTGAAGTATGGACGCCCCCTCTCTAAATCCACTTTCAATTCATAGCAGCTTTTCTTTCTGCTCCTCTACTTCCAGTAACTCACTTAATTCAGTATTATGTCAACAGTTTTTCAGCTAAGTTCATGTGTCAGGCTCTGCTCTACTTTGACCACATAACACACATGAATAGAGACAACACCTGGCACTCAGTTGTGACACCTCACATCAGGCACGTACACTATGAAAACAGGGTAGCTTGATAAGCCAGGAGCTGGGACATACATAGTTCTGAGATAGAGGGCTTGACTAGCATGGGGGAGGTCATCTGTACCGACTGCACATATTAGCTTCCATTAGCTTCCAAGCTGATTTCAAGTTAGCCAGGGTCCAAATCTGTGGAATTGGGAAGTGGTGCACGCCACACTCTTGGGAGCCAGCATTAGACACTGCAACATGCTTACACAATTGCTAACATAGTGAACATCAAATGTCCCAACTCATATGCCCACAAGTCTCAAAAAAAAGTCTATTTTAAATTTTATCTTATTCAACAGACTCTACCCAGCAGAACAGTAAGTTCCATGAACAGACACATTTTGTCCATTTTCTTTACTGTTGTATTGACAGTGGCCAGCTGTGTGCATAAAATAGGCACAGGGAAAATATTTGCTAGAACTGGCAGGATTTTTAAATACAGTAAGCCATTATAATGTATTATATATAGCATAGTATATAAGATTGGACAGATCATAAAATAAATTTAACTTGTTTTGTGACAACTTAAAATAATCAATGTAGAGAAAGATATTTTCAAGTTAAAGGATACTATGGAAGTTAGCAGATACAATCCCCTTATTTCACTGACAATGAAAATTGGGGCTGGGGATGTAGCTCAGCCCTGCAATGCTTATGCAGTATGAACAGGGCCATGGGTTGAACTCCAAGTATCATAACAAGAAAACTGATCTGCAGCTGTTAACTGACAAGTTAATTAGCATAAAATCAAGTGAGCCTAGAACCTAGTCTCTTGGTAGCTGGTCCAACCTTCATGACTGAATAATGGTGACCACCCTTGAGTTACTACCTATTTGACAATGTGTGGCAAAGCTGCTAATATTCTGAAAAAGACTTTCATGTTGCCTTAGATGTTAATGTACAACACTGAACTACGTCCGATATAATGTCTAACAAAAGACAAGTAAAACTAATTATAAGAATATCAGTGACAAAAGGAAGGTTATAATTAGAGGAAATATTTCTCTATATATCAGATGACCTTTTCCTTAACATAGTATTATAAGCTAAGCCTGAATTCTTATTCATACCATCTTTAAATCTGGAATCATCTCTGAATTTAATTATTGTGGTACTTTTCTTTCTAACTCGTCATTGGGACAGAGGTCATATAAAATAGTATCTGATATTGATTCTGGAAACAATTTCCCAAACCTTCTCATAATTCAAAGTTCACAGGAACATAAAGTTCAAACTTCAAAAATGGCCAAAAATCTATTTGCATGATTTTAGTACTGGAATAACCATATGCGTGTAGAATATTTTAACAACCATAAGGAAAACAATCTTTGACCAGACTTTCTTCTCCTTCTCCTCCTTGTCCTCCTCTTCCTCCTCCTCCTCCTCCTCCTCCTCCTCCTCCTCCTCCTCCTCCTCCTCCTCCTTTTTTTGGTTTTTCAAGACAGGGTTTCTTTGTAGCGCTCTGGAGGTTGTCCTGGAGCTCACTCTGTATACCGGGCTGGCCTCGAACTCACAGAGATCTGCCTGCCTCTGCCTCCTGAGTGCTGGGAATAAAGGCAAGAGCCACCAACACTCAGCTTGGCCATACTTTCATTAACCTAAGTGTTTGTAATCATGCCTAAGCTGAGAGACACACAGATGAGTCCCAGTCTCCTAGGCCAAATCTCTCTTAAGGACCCATCAAGCCTTAGAAGTTACAACCAAACAGAGGAGGAAAATGATCTCAAATTTAAGACCTGATCAGCAGGACAAAGAAATCCTAGGCACAAGAAATTCTTTTTCTCTATGTAGGCATATGTTGCCAGTTAAAACTATAATATGGCAAGTTGTACCAGAGAATGGAACTCCTCAAAAGCAGGAAGCATGGCCTTCGCCATCTCTAGAGCAAAAGTGAATATTCAGAGAGCATTTCAGGAGGGCGAGTGCATTAGCCGATGTTCCGCTAACACCTAAGGCAAGTTTCTGACTTTCTTCCAGTATGATCTTATTATTTCCTAATTATCCATATTGCTTTTCTCCTTTTTGTTAAACTGAAGTTCACCCAAGCAGTTTAACCTTCCATTTAGAAGCATTAAATCCACCTTCCTCCTTTGCTGATAATTGGCCTCTTACTTTATTAACTGATTTCTCCCCTTGATTTATTACAAATCTTTTTGGGCAAATTTGGATCCATTCTGTGAAGAAGAGCCCTTCCCTTCCTTAACTCAGTTAGCATGCTGCCACCGTGAGCACAACTTCCCTCTGACTTCTTCATGTTCTGACTGCTCTTCAACCATCCCCTGATAGAATAATGAATTTTTAATAAGCCTGGAATGTTTTAATGATTCTTATTTAACTATGTGGTAAGATGTATGTGCGACAGACTAGTCACACTAAATTGTTTCCTATTGAATGGTTGTGACTTTTCAGCATGCCAAGCACACGAATCTTTGCCATGTAACTTATGACCTCTAAAAGCAAGCACAGAAAGCTGAATTATAATTAGCATGCCCACAGCCAGAGCAAACTGAGCCAGCTTCTCCATCAGCAGTTTTAACATCCATATGTGTTTTAATAAAGTGAAATCTACAGCTGTGCCATCCGTAAACATTAACACAGCCTCTGAATTTGAGTAAATCTGTCACTACATTATGCAAAAGAGAACAGTCCATAATACGGGTCACTGAAGCTTCTCATTAATGGAAATAAACATTCCTTAAAGGTATATTCGTCCACGTTTGGAAAGAGATATTTTCTCCTGAGCTCCAGAGCTCCTGTACCTTTGGTGTCTCTTGCTCTAAACCCTCCCTGTTTCTTATCAGCCACAGGCACATTTTCTAGCGACTGTCACTTCCACACAGCAAACAGAGTGCCTTTTCCTAAAAGAAAAAGAAAAGTGGGAGGGTGACTACTGACCTTGGATCACATGAATCCGTGTGAAAGTGGAAGTTTAAGATTCCCTGAACATTTGCAAGGTATGAACCCAGAAACAGAGCATGTACTGGGGCACCGCTCTTTTATAAGAACAAGGGGACAGAGTGTTTGTTAGTGGGAAGTGCATCTCAAGTAGACAAGGAAGATACTGGAAAAGCTCTGGTGATGTGGTTCCTAATGGGCCAGCCACACTCTAGCAGATGGCCCCATACCCATGAGTGTATAGGCAGCACAAAATGGACTCCATGGTTTGTTTTTTTTTTTGTTTGTGTGTTTATTTGTTTTTGTTTTGTTTTTTGTTTTTAAGGACACAAAGTAGAAAGCTCTACCCCACCATCCTTGAGTCTCAAGGCTCTGAGGTTACCATCTTGAAATTCCTAACACTTTGACTTGCTTTGTAAATGAGGTCCAATGGAACAACACAGCCTGTGCTCAGGGCTTACCTGTCACTTTGAAGGATATTTCTAATATATTCAAACTTTGCTTGAAAGATTTTCTTTATTTTATCACTTTCAATAAAGTTCTTTCCTGCCTTCCATGAGGTAAACCATCTGCTCTTTTGCTTGTTTGTTTTAGTCATATATGCCACTTTTACCTCTTGAGGTATTTTTTGTTCAGTCATGTGACTAACATATACCCTAAAAATTGGGTGTTTATTGTACCCTGACCAAAATTTCTTTAATCTGTGAGTCAGATCTTTCATTAGTTTTTTTTTGTTTACTTTTGTTTTGTTTTGTTTTGTCTTTGTTTTCGTTGTTTTTAGAAAAAAAAAACCACTAGCCTTACTTTATTCACACATTGTTGTTTCCACACTCCTTCTCTCCCCTTTCTTCAGGACTCCAGCTAGATGGAAGTCAGCTTTTGGACTACAATAGCTAAAGCACTCACTGTGTCCTTTCCTTCAGCACTCCACATATGAATACATACTTCCTGCTGCACATTCTACCAGAATGGCCTCACATGGCTCAAACTTTCTAACAAACTATTATTTTAAAGGGGTTTGCAATAGTTTCCATTTGTGGAATCCTGAATTCTCTTATAAAATTATTCATTCTTTTATCATTTTAAATGTATTGATCATAACTCTATCAGCCATATCTGACCATTATACTGTACGAACTTCTACACAATTATCTCCATCATTTATTGTTTGGGTTAGGCTTATTTTTTTTTCTGGTCCTATTCTGATTTACAATACAGTAAACATCAGGTATTGCACTTAAAAAAACTATATAAAAACTATGCATAGTATTTGCTTTTTCTGACAATGGCAATTAAAATGAAGGCATATCACCTTAAAATTCATTGTATTTTAACTTTTACAACTTAAAGTCTCTCTTTAGTTTTCCCTAACTGCTAAGATCCAACTAAAAACTTGGCTTATTTTGTCTGCCCCATCCAACTTCCTTTCTAAACTCTAATTTATGATTTTCAGCATAGTAAAACTGTCAAAAATTGTTCACAGAAACCAACCCAGACACATAACCTTCGACCTACAGTCTGTCCTGCCTATGGGATATTCTGGGGTAAGGGTGACCTAGAGATTAAGGGAGTGGCCAACCAATGACTGGTCTAGTCTGAAACACATGTTAGGAGAGTAAACCCACCCCTGAAACTGCCTCAAGCACCAGGATCCACAGGCTGGATGACCCAGAGACCTAGGATAGAACCAAACACAACTGGAAAAAATCATAGAATCAACTATCCTGGGATCACAGTGGCTCACAGAGACTGAACTAACAACTTGGGAGCCTGCATGAGACTGACTCTCTATATAAATGTTACAGTTGTATAGCTTGGTCCTCTTATGGGTCCTCATGTGTTAGGAAACAGTGGGAACAGGGGCTATCTCTGATTCTTTTACTGGATTTTGGGACCCTACTTCTCATGCTGGGTCTCATTATCCAGCCTTAATCCATGGGAAGGTTATAGTCTTACTGCAACTTGATATGCCATGTTTTGTTGATATCCATGGAAGACCTATCCTTGCTAGAACAGAAACAGAGGAAAAGTGGATTGGGGGTTGGAGACCGAGAGGAAGGAGAGACTGGGAGGAGAGGAAGGAGGGGAAACTGCACACAGGATGTAAAATAAATATATTTTTAAATGTTGCCAGCATCTAACTACTTTGGTTATTATTCTCAGCTTCCTAGTTTAACAGCCTGTGATGTTTACTGACTGAGAGAGACAAAGAGAAATGATAACAAGTACAGGGCTCACCTCGACTAGTTTCCTTCACTCTCAGCTCTTTGCCCACACTTTGTTTTTATCTAACTGCCTTTAGATAACCCTACAATTTGGTTTCTCATATTTTTCTAAAACTGTATTTATTTTGAAATATACTAGTATAATAAATCCAGAAGTGAAAATCAGTTCTTTACTAATCTTAGCAGCCTACCTTTAGATAAGTTCCATATCCTACTACTGGCTTCAAACGTATAAAGGATAAATTTGCATGCCTACAGCACAGTTTATTTGGCTTCAGCTATATTTTCTGCTTGATACCTATGCTACTTACTGTTTGAAAACCGTAATTAATTCTGTTCCCATTATTATTTAAACTAAATTAAAATGCTACTCCTCAAATTCAGGAAAGATGGCTGAAAGGTTAAGAGCATTTGCTATTCTGGAGTGGACCTGAATTCAGTCCCCAGTGCCAACATCAGGCAGCTCACAATCTCCTGTAACCAGATACAAAAAATCCAACACCCCCTTTGGGCCTCAGTACACACACACACACACACACACACAATCTTTTACAATATGCTGTTCCTAAACATCCCTTTACATGTAACCTATAATGTATGCTTAAAGCCCCTCCATAATGCTGCCCTGCACACATGGCCTTTGTTCTTCTTTTTAAATTAAATGACAGTGTTCTTGCAAACTGTACTACTCTGCTATGCAAACAAAAACAGTTATAAGTATGCAGTATCTCATAGAACGCTGCCTATATAACTTTCCTTTGTGACAACTTCTATTTCTCTCTCATAGATGTAGTATTTATAAAATGGGATGAACAGAGGCTATGGATAGCTCCTATAGTTACATTACCATAAAATCTCTATAATTCAAAATTGAAATTTATGATCATTGAAACATTTTGAAACTATAATTTGTCTCTGAAGTAAGAGAATGTTTTATTGCACAATTAAATGTACAAGCATTGTGTAGGCAGTTTATTCTACTCAAGGAAACAAATTACTATTAAGGCTTGCTTTACAGACAGCAGTGGTGTATGCATACGAACAGTTTTAAAAAAAAATCAGTTAAATCTATACTGAATAACAGCAACAATGCTGCACCTCATGTTATTTTTCCAGAAAAAAATTATCATTTGCAAGTATACTTAGTAATGAAAATAAATTACTATGGGTAATGTAAAGTGCCATGAACTGATCTTTCAAAATCAAGTGAGATACAGGGTTCCACTTCACAGCATTTGACTGTCAATTACGAATAAAAAGCTAGAAACTTGGGCCCTTCACCCTAATAGTCTGCCTATGCAAGCTGTGGCCTTTCTGTGTGGACAAAATTACCTTCAAAATGAGAAAAAAATATTTGATTTAGACAAAAATAGATTCAGAATGAACACCAACAGGTACAGCAGATCAGTATATGTAGCTATATTTTTCAAGCTCAACTAATGACTGGCTTTTAATACAATTATGGGTCATTATTCAGCCCTATCATGGCTCTAGGCATTTGTTTAAAAGCATGACTTTCCTTTTTTAGCAAGCTCCCATTAATTTCCCTTGGTAGGTCAAGGGACCTTTAAAGATTTACAAGAACTTAAGACATAAGAAAATGAGAACCTTTCTATCCCTGTTTATTCCTCCCCCAAAGGCTATACTCTAGTTCGTCTAATTCTCCAGTTCAACTTGGTAACTCTGCTCATGTTTACTGCAGGAGATGTCGTCACCACCTTGGCCATCTGTCAGAAAGTGGCAATGTTTAACACATCACAAGCCAGCTGTTGAAGTTATTTCCACACTCTGCACGTAATAAAGTCCCAGGACTATTAATAAAGAGACTACATTTTAGGAATCATCATATAGGAATTTTGCTTCAGAAATAGTAATAAAGAAAGATATATACACACACCAGTATTTGTGACTTCTTTGCCAAGAATTGGTAAGTTGCTCAGCTATACCATTACAACACGCACACACACACACACACACACACACACACACACACACACACACACAGAGAGAGAGAGAGAGAGAGAGAGAGAGAGAGAGAGAGAGAGAGAGAGAGAGAGGCATCACTATGATTAAATATGATGCTTAAGTGAATAGCTTTGGTGTAGCATACTTCTAACCTTTGGTCTACTATGTCCTTAAGCCAACAACTTACACCCTATAGACCAAAGTGCTCTTGTCTATAAACTGGATATAATAATATTTCCCTCCTGTGATTTTTAAAACAAGGACTGCTACAGTTTGGATATGAAACAGCTCCTCTCAGGCTTGTTTTAGAACATCTGGTCCTTGGATGCTGTTGCCCTTTGGGGAAACTTCGGAAAGTGACACCTAGAAGAAAAGTGTGTCACGTGGGGACAGAGCTTGAGGTGTATGGACCAGCCTTATTTCTAGTCTGTTTTCTGCTTCCTAAGCCACCCAGATCAGATATGAGCAAGCTCATACTGCCTCATTCCCAAGTTCTAGCTGCCATCTTTCCCAGCATAATGGATCCGCACAATCTTGAGTCAAATCAAATCCTTCCTCCTCTTCTTCAGGTCTCTCATCACAGCAATGAGAAACAAAACCAATACTATAAAATAAATACAGAATGCTTAGTTCAGTGACTGAAAATAATAAGCAGCCAATACTAAAATTATATGGCTTGTCTTTGGGCTTGATCACCCTAACATTCTCCCCTAATGCCTGAGGTTTACATATTCTAGAGCCAGCCTTTTCTACAGCACTAACCTTCCTGGCTTCCATCTCAGACTTTCAGGTACCATACTAAGTCACTGAGACATAATCCAGGGAAAACAGTACCTTGTATGGCAAACGTTTAAACCTAGCTTTGTCCAAATAAAAATAGAATGAATATCACAGGCATTGGAAATTCTCCACATTTAGAAGGAAAAATAAACAAGTGGGATGAATAAAGCTAGAAATACCCAAATTTTTATCATTGACACAAATGGCAGCGGTCCCACTGAACACTCCATGCTACATGGACCTAGAAATTAAACAACACAGGTGCACATCATGTAAACCCAGAGTCAAGTCTCACTTTGCTCGTCATTGCCAAGTGCTTGTTCTGAAACCCATGATGCTATAAGCAACTATCCATAGATAGCATGATAAGCATGAAATGAACATCAAAGCACTTAGCACAATGTCTAGAATAATGCAGAGATGATGCATGTGAGAAATCCTTCACAAAAACCTTCTCTTCCGGTACTTTATACCAACATCTGTGAGGTAGTTTGAATATAATTGGCCCCCATAAGCTGCTAGAGTGTGGCATTATTAAGAGGTATGGCTTTGGAGGAGGAAGTGTGTCACTGTAGGGGTGGACTATGAGGATTCGCAGTGTCGCAGCTCACTTCCTATTGCCTGTAGGTCAAGATGTAAGGCTCTCAGTGCCTTCCCCAGCACCATATCTGTCTGCATGCCACCATATTGCTCCATGATAATGTACTAAACCTCTGAAAATGTTTGACACCCCTCTTCACAGCAATAGAAACCCTAAGATAATCTGAAATCTAGCCCTTCTTCCTTCCTCTTCACCTCTGCTACAATCTTCAGTCTTTTCCCAAACTGCATAGCTTCCAAACCTAGTTTCCTAGCAGCTAGAGATTTAGATTACTTCTAGAAGCCACAGACCCTTTTTAGTCAATATCCAAGCTTGAAGGACCAAAAGAAAAAAATTAAAAGGACTTGTAGCTAAAAAAAAAAACTGACCCTCTAAACAGTTCCCATCTTAACCTCTTTTGACTGGCCATGATGCCTTCCCTGCCTCAGTTTCCATTTCATTCAGCTGTCACCACTGCTGTGGCTTCCTCAGAAACTCTCATCCCCATTTAAAAGCAGAATGGCTTTGAAAATTTTAATGGTAGAGCATCATTCTGAAAAACAACTAGTCAGTAACCTTCAAAGGTGTTCATTTCATAACGACAAAAATCACCAAAGAACTGTCATAGATGACAGAAGACCAAAGAGAAATGAAAAGTAAAGTGAAATACAGATGCTTTGGCCAGCAAAGTCTGAAAGATTGTTAGTTAAAAGGCTGATGAATGACTAAGGCAAATAGTAAAGATATTACATCAATGTTATATCCTACTTTTAATAACTGTACTATTAGTTTGATTGTGTAAGATTTTATATGCATTGTGAGAGGTAGAAGAGAACTATCTATACTATTTAGATCTAATGTTATTCCAGAGTAAAACATTTAAACATAAATGTGATTATTCAAGATTTATTATAAAGCATCTCTATCCCATTGGACTTGCTAGGTGATATATTCTTTCTGAGAAACTGGTTCTTATGTTAAGCCTATTTCAGTAAGGCCATCACACAGGTTAATAAAAAGTCAATTCCAAGGTATAGAAAATCCACCTTAAGCACTACTATTAGACTGCAAATCCATTAAGAGAGTACAGTGCCACCTACACACTCAGTAATACTGAGGACTTAATGACAGCAAATGATACTGTGCCTAGCCTTTCATATGACTGAGTAAATAGTCCTCTTGAATGAATATAACTAAATAATATGCTTAAACAATAACTCCACCAGGACCAACTATTCAAAAAGAAAGACAGGAAAAGAAAAAGAGATGCAAGGATGCGTACTGCAGTGCATACCTGCTCCAATGCATACTGCAGTGCACACCTGCTCCAATGCATCCTGCAGTGCACACCTGCTCCAATGCATCCTGCAGTGCACACCTGCTCCAATGCATCCTGCAGTGCACACCTGCTCCAATGCATCCTGCAGTGCACACCTGCTCCAATGCATCCTGCAGTGCACACCTGCTCCAATGCATCCTGCAGTGCACACCTGCTCCAATGCATCCTGCAGTGCACACCTGCTCCAATGCATCCTGCAGTGTACACATATTCCTTCCTTAGACCTTCCTTCAAAGCTCTAAGAAACTGCGTCGGTCAACATGCTCTCAACAAAACCTCATGCAACAGAAGGCAATCTGCTCTACCATATCATTTATCACTGTGATGTGAGTTAGCTCTCAGATATGGTAAATAGAGAAAGTATTTCATTCTGATGCAGACGGTACATTTACTCACTTGTGATTTGTGTGCCCATATCATTAATGATTTCCTCATTAATAACAGCAACAGAAGGCCAAGTACAAGCAAGCTCAGGAGTCAAGGTCATACAGTCGCTCCTTCTCTGAGAAGCAGTTATCACAGGGTTAACCTTGTTCTTTGCACACACACACACACACACACACACACACACACACACACACACACTATTGGGACATTTTGTACAAAACTTACAACCTTTTTCTACTTGCAACTTCCATACTGTGTGCACCATGACTTCAGCCCTTTCAGCCTACCTTTACTTTTTGGACTTTAAAATACACCCACATTCGTTGTACTGGATTTATTAGAAATCTTATATCTTTTAAGTTATACTGTAGGAATTGTTATTGCTTGCACTAGTTTCTGGGCTATATAAGCCCTACCAGTTTAAACATGCGCTGGTAGCTAACTATTTTCCAAAAGCTGAGAGAGTGCCTGTCATACAAGCACTGAAGTTCAGTTACCAGTACCTATAAAAAAGTGGAACATGGTGCTGAATGCCTATAATCCCAGAACTTCAGACATGGAGGCACAATGGTCACTGAGGCTAGCTAGGCAGCCACTAGCCACTGAATCAGAGATCCCCAGATTCAGTGAAAGAAAGAGTCGAAAAATTAAAGGCAGAAATATGGCTCAGCAATTAAGACCACTTACTGTTCTTGCAAAGGCCCCATGCTCAGTTCCCAGCACCCGCATGGAGGTTTATAACCATCTGTAATTCCAGTTCCAGTTGTTCAATAACATAATCCTAAGACTAAGCATTCATGAGGCCTGCTAGTGACAAAGCATATGAAATGAAGTTATGTCATCTCTACACGACAAAGGTACAGCACATTTGGGGGGCAGAGGGAATGGGGAAATTGATATATACAATAAGATTGTTTCTAAATAAAAAAATATACAGAGCATAATTGACTTGTTAAAAATGCACTTCACCAGTTGGGCATGGTGGTACATGCCTTTAATCCCAGCACTTGGGAGGCAGAGACAGGCAGATCTCTCTGAGTTCCAGGCCAGCCTGGTCTACAAGTGAGTTCCAGGGCAGCCACGGCTGTTACACAGAGAAACCCTGTGGGGGGGGGGGGAGGATTTCAACTGCAGTAGCTATAATTTCTATAATTTAGCAATCCTAATTTGAATATAAATGCTCATTTAAATTAATTTGTATAATAAATATCAATCACTATACCAATTACCTAAAAGAACTGTGTTTTCCTTGAGAAATAAATCATGGTATGTCAGAATATTTTATGAACTCACAATCCTGAATTTCAAGGAGCCATCTCACAGTTTTCAATTACCTATTCAAATTTGCCTGCTTAGAGATAGCCAGCATGTTTTACTACGGGGAGAAAGCTGCACAGCTGTCCATTTGTTATGTGACTTCTTTCTCTTGGGTAGGTATCCTCTTCATCAAGAACTAAGTGAGGATGTAAACTTGTCAGACCAAAGGCAAAAGAACAATGTACACATGATAGGATTATTCCACATGGAGAGGCTTATCAGGAGGTAGCAAAATCAGTGCTCAGAATGACAAAGTAAGGGTATGCTCCCAAGAGAAGATTAACATTAAAGAAAATACTCAAAACCTCAGAAGGACGTCAATCCCATCACTGGCTGTCTGCCATCAAATTCCACTCAAATGCATTTCATTACCTATTAACAAATTAGGTAAGGTGGTTTCAAATGAACCCTGGTAAGCCTTGAAGGAGACACACTTACAGAATATCTATGTCCAGCAGCAAAATCATCGACATGTAAAGACAAATCCAGTTAATGCTGGATTGTTCTACCTGTTAAGATTATCATCCAACAAGAAAAATCACATTCCAACTCATGAAAAAGGAATGCCTGGGAAATAGAAAGCTTCTCTCCCAATAGTAGGTTTCACTGCCATGAAAATAAGTGACAATGACTCTACTACATCAATTGCAGTTCCATACACTGACTTCCATAACACGACATCATACTAGAACAGCTGCAGCTGGAATAAATTAAGCAAGTTCTGCTGCAGTCTATTCTGTGTGGATTTCTTTCTTAAAACAAACAAAAATTTGGAATCTAAAGCACTCAAGCACGCGCAGGAGTGAACACTATGTCACTGTGTCAGTTATGTACCCTTTTCTACAACCATCACTTGGGATACAGTTTTTATTCCCATCCAGTCACAATATTTCACAGAGAAACAGCGCCATCTTTTGATGCAAACAAAAGCCCATAACACTAGTTTTTCAAACTTTTTTTCCAAGTAAATTCACAACATACCCAAATGCCATAATCATCATAACTATCATCTCCTAAGAATGTTTTCTTTTCATAAAAGTAGTAAAACAAGTACAGAAGTTGCTGACAAAGATGCAAAATTGTAAAATATTGCAAAATAATATCAAAAGCATGTATTTTGGATCAATAATACAATAATTTCCACTCAGTATTTCATTAAACAAAATTAACAAATAATGCCATTTGATCAATATATATTAAGAAAAAAAACCTTTTTCTAGCATTGCTATATGTCAATATTGATAATATTTGAGATGTACTCATTAATTTCATAACTGGCCAAATAGTAACAGCTGTAAATTATCAGTTAGATCAAGATAAATAAAAACACAAACAGTAAGATTCTGAATTACTTACACCAATGACACAATGTCACCACGATGCACTTCAAAGTTCCTCACTTTCCAGTGGTTCAAAAGTACCACATCTGAGGACTGGCTTCCACCAGGATTCAAAGAGGGCTACAAAATAAGAAGAGATACATTTTATCACTTACAATTTTTTCAATCTTTATACTGCAGTGTACTTCATAGCTTGAGCTGAATCCAATTTTAAAAATCTTACTATTGTACTTTCCAAATCAACTGCAATTCTGAAGTAAGAACAAATGGGTTTTCAAACAGGCTAACTAGGATTTTTCCAAAATGAAACAGAATAAATAAATAATAAGTTATCAATAGTCTGTCATAGTATATTTGCAAAGAAAATATGACTGAAATGAATTAATAAATTCTAGTAAAGTGGTAGAAAAAATGTTTTATGAAGAATGAAAACATGCTCAAAGATGGATTTAATTTTCTCAGGATAATATTCTGATGGGACCTATTCCCTCATCATCGTGACCAATGGGAAAAGAGGAAATAATCTAACACGTCAACCAGCCAAACATCTATATGAAGAACCACCAGGATTATAAAGGACAAGGATGGGAAAATCACTGAACTATTCATCTCCACCCTTCCCACCCCTCTTTTTCCAAGTACATGTACCAAAGGTCCTACCTAGTGTCAGTCTGAGGTGAGTAAGTGGCCTTCCTCCTAGAGTTCAGACAACACTGACTGTGCCTGGGGATGAATGAAGCAATAACTGAGAAGCACCAAGTTCACCTAGCCACAAAAATTTCACCCATGAGCTATGCTATTTGGATGGGGCAACAACACAGTAAAGGGACCAGAATTCCAAACCCCAGAATCTGCAAAGAAGACATAGCTACATCCGCTGTAACCCCAGATCCTGGGAAGTAAAGGAGCAGACCTGTGGGACTTATTGGCCAGCCACCCCTGACAAATCACTGAGCTCCAGGTCCAATGACAGATACAGACTCAGAAAAATGAAGCAGATAGCCATCTACTGTGGCTGACCTACCAGAGGATACATTGTAAAAGAAAACTCTCCCTCTTTAACAGCTACCAATTGCAAGGGTTCCTCAGCTAGGGGTAGGACCTAATGCCCATCTGGAACTTCGTCTGGCTTTAGCTTGAGCAGGTACATGACCAGCACAAACTGGACTGGATAGATTATTTTTCTTAAAGGATATAAAGTTGAGCGTGTAGAGAGGAAGGAATGGATCTAGAAGACGTTTGGGAGGGGTGGCCATGATAAAAATACAGTGTCTAAAACTGTAGGAGGCACAGCTTGGAGAAAGCCTTGGAAGACCCGGAATTGTTAAACAGGCAGACCCATCTTCTTCAAGGGAAGAAAGGATGCCTTTTCCACTGGAAGGCTGAAGTGGATACTGTCTAACAACCTGGTGATCTTTTTTGGCTGTTCGGTGGAGCCACCACTCACCTGAGTATTGTTTAGGCTCTAATCCTGACCTTTTTCTCTCAGAGTAGAATTCATGCTTATGAAGGAGCTCCCAAGTATTTTGTATTCTTCATCAACAAAATCTAGCCTTATGCTTGTTACAAATTCTTCCTCCTTAGCCCTTGCCCTGAGCACTGTTTATCAGTCAACAGAACTCATTCCTCAGGTGAAGGTCACAGGTGCTTTGCTATAGAGGTGCCTTTTGCAAGAGAGTTTAGATGTAGCCATCCCTGAAGCTTTGTTGTGATAGCTGTCACATGGAGACTTTTCCCTAAAACCTTACTGTGCTCAAATGTGTAAGAAAATTTTTATTCAAATTAAAAACAATCTTATTTTACATACCAATTCCAGTCCCCTCTCCCTCCCAACTTCCCATGTTCCCCACCAAGCCCCCATCCCACTCCCATCCACTCCCTCCCAGGGGGGGTGAGGCCTTCCATAAGGGATCATCAAAGTCTAACACATCATTTGGGGCAGGACCTAGGCTCTCCCCCGTGTATCCAGTCTGAGAGAGTATCCCTCCATAGGGAATGGGCTCCCAAAGCCTATTCGTGCACTAAGGATAAATACTGCTTCCACTGCCAGAGGCCCCATAGACTGCCCAGGCCTCTCAACTGACACCACGTTCAGGGGGGCTGGTTTGGTCCTAGGCTGGTTCCCTAGCTGTCAGACTGGAGTCTGTGAACTTCCCCTTACACAGGTCAGTTGTTTCTGTGGGTTCCCCCAAGATGAGCTTAACCCCTTTGCTCATCACCCTTTCCTCTCTACAACTGGATTCCAGGGGTTTGGCTCAGTGCTTTGCTGTGAATCTCTTGTTTCTGCTTCCATCAGCTACTGGATGAAGGCTCTATGATGGCATTTAAAGTAGTCATCAATGTCATTATAGCAGAAGGACATTTAAGGTAGCCTCTCCACTATTTCTTAGATTCTTAGTTGGGGTCATCCTTGTGGATCCCTGGACATTTCCCTAGTGGCAGATTTTTCTTTAAACCCATAACGGCTCCTTCTATTTTTTTTAATTCTTTATATATTTGAATTACAAACAAGATTGAATTACATGACAATCCCAGTTCCCTTCTCCTTCCCTTCCTCCTCTACCACCCCCCCAAATAAAACCCTACCTATCATATGTCCTTTCTTCTAATCTACACCTGTCTCAAAATTTCTGCTTCCTCATGACCTCTGCACCCTTCCTTTTCTTCCCTTCTCATTCTTGTAGCTCCCTCCCCCCTCTTCCTATGTTCTCAATTTGCTCAGGGGGTGGTGACCCTTTCCCCTTCTCCAGGGGACAAAGTTGTCTCTTTTAGGGTCCTCCTTGTTTACTAGTTTCTCTGGCAGTGTGGATTGTAGGATGATAATCCCTTACTCTATGTCTAAGATAACGGCTCCCTCTATTAAGGTATCTCTTTTCTTGCTCTCCTTCTCTATTCTTCCCCCAAATCTATCTTCCTGATCCCTCTTTATTTAAAGCTGATCTACATAGTGAGTTCAGACCAGCCAGGGGCTATACAGGAAGACCCAGTTTCAAAACAAAAAGTGGCAGAGAACAATTGAGGAAGATAGTCATTGTCCATCTCTGGTCTCTATACACAATACACACACACACACACACACACACACACACACACACACACACACACACACACACACGCACGCACGCACGCACGCACGCACGCACGCACACACGCACGCACGCACGCACGCACGCATGCACGCATGCACATGCATGCCATAAGCATAAGTGTATGCATACACAAATACCACGCAGACGCAAAAAATATAAAACGGATTCCTAGATTTGCTACTAGGTTTCTTTTAAAGCACACGTGGGCAAAGATGTAGTAATTTTATGCAGAGATTTTAGCATGACTTTATTTTTAACTCTCTGGGTTTATGTAGGGGAAAAGCACACTTTATTACCACTGGAGATTCCACCAATCATTTGCATCAGCGTAACTCCTAACCACCCTCCTTAGCTTTGAATTCCTTGCTAGTCACCTCATTTGACTATGTGACATCAAATCACAACATGACTAAAATAGAATTTGTCATTCTCTACCAAACAGTGTTTTATTCCTTAGGTTCTTCTGAACCATTTACTGCTTTTGCAGTCAACCATCTTGAGACTAGTGATTTCTTTATTTGCAGTCACCAGGCCACATGGTATTTCTCTTTCATCTCCTCATGGTAGCTTTCATATACGATACACCATCAAATTACAAGCACAGTCACCATTTGACTCACAATCTACACTAACCAGTATCCCGCCTCCAACTCCAAAGGATGCCATTGCTTTCCAGCCATGTGATCCTGAGCAAGTTATTCAACTTCATCATGCTTTTCTATACTAGTAAAATGATGGTGATTAATAACTAGTACCTAATTAATAAGCAATGGTGATCTGTACCTGCTAGGCATTCACCATGCATTGCTCTCTGAGACAAGCAGTCACTCTGATGAGCTTTAAAATACTCTTGTCTAGTGATATCATGTTCTTCTTTCTCTCATTATTACTCTGTAGCCCTGGCTAGCTTGGAACCTCTGCCTCCTGGGTGTGCAGATTAAAGGTATGTATCACCATACTGAGATAACTCTTTAAAGTGACTGTATCAGCTCCTGGACCATAGTCATCATCTCAATAATTGTCATGATATTCTACATGACAATCCTAATTATAGGTTTGTGTGCATGCTTTTCCCAGTTCCCTCTTTGCTCTAACCCCTAAACAAGAACAGTCTACACAATAGAAAAAGCTCTAAAGAGCTTGAGTTAGTCACAGAGAGGTTCAGAGTTGGGGGGAAGGTTCAGGGGATAAAGCACTTGTTCTGCAAACATGCAGACTATGGAGTTCAGACCTCCATAATCCATGTCAAACGGGATGAATGTGGCATCCATCTGCAATCCCAGCATTTCAGAAACAGAGAGAAGGGAACTCTGAGGCCAACAGGCTAGGAAGAATAGCAAGAATCGGTGAGCACTGGGTTCACAGACAGACCTTGCCTGTGTACACAAACCTCATGGATATGTTCAGCATCAGATACCACTTAAGTGCTGTGAGAGCTGAATGCATTCTCAAGTCACTTTCTCCACCTTGATGTTAAATTCAAAGTATTTCTCACAATTTTTTTTTCTTGTTGGTCTTTGCAAAAAAAAAAAAAAGCAGTATTTTCTTTTTACTGTAATTCCGTTATTAAATTTAAACTCTAAAACCGGCAACATTTTTTTTGAGCTTTAAACATATGGTGGTTTAAATAAGAATGACCCCCATATGTTGATAGATTTGAATGCTTGGTCACCAGGGAGTGGCACTATTTGAAAGAATTATGAAAGGATTAGAAGGTGTGGACTTGTTAGAGGAAGTATGTCTTTGGGGGTAGGCTTTGATGTTTCAGAAGCCCAAACCAGACTCCTCAATGTGTTCTCTCTCTCTCTCTCTCTCTCTCTCTCTCTCTCTCTCTCTCTCTCTCTCTCTCTCTCTCTCTCTCTCCCTGCTGCTTCTCCAAGATCATGTCTACCTGTATGCTACCATGCCTCTCACCATAACTAAACCCCTAAACTGTAAAAAAAAAAAAAGCCCCAAATAAATGCTTTCCTTTATAAGAGTTATGGTGGTCATGGTGTCTCTTCACAGCAACAGAACACTGACTAAGAAAAAACACTTATTTCCAGCTGGTAGCTGAACATCTCCCGCACCATGTCCTCCTCCTGCTGAAAACCCTCAGCCTCCCACCTCCTTTACTCCATTAACTAACTGTTCTAGCACAAAATTCAAGGCCACTGACCTCTAGGAGTCTCTCCACACCCTTACACAGCTCTCACACTACACCACACGAGGAGTCTCTCCACACCCTTACACAGCTCTCACACTACACCACACGAGGAGTCTCTCCACACCCTTACACAGCTCTCACACTACACCACACGAGGAGTCTCTCCACACCCTTACACAGCTCTCACACTACACCACACGAGGAGTCTCTCCACACCCTTACACAGCTCTCACACTACACCACACGAGGAGTCTCTCCACACCCTTACACAGCTCTCGCACTACACCACACGAGGAGTCTCTCCACACCCTTACACAGCTCTCCCACTACACCACACGAGGAGTCTCTCCACACCCTTACACAGCTCTCACACTACACCACACGAGGAGTCTCTCCACACCCTTACACAGCTCTCGCACTATACCACACGAGGAGTCTCTCCACACCCTTACACAGCTCTCGCACTACACCACACGAGGAGTCTCTCCACACCCTTACACAGCTCTCGCACTACACCACACGAGGAGTCTCTCCACACCCTTACACAGCTCTCGCACTACACCACACGAGGAGTCTCTCCACACCCTTACACAGCTCTCACACTATACCACACGAGGAGTCTCTCCACACCCTTACACAGCTCTCACACTACACCACACGAGGAGTCTCTCCACACCCTTACACAGCTCTCACACTACACCACACGAGGAGTCTCTCCACACCCTTACACAGCTCTCACACTACACCACACGAGGAGTCTCTCCACACCCTTACACAGCTCTCGCACTACACCACACGAGGAGTCTCTCCACACCCTTACACAGCTCTCGCACTACACCACACGAGGAGTCTCTCCACACCCTTACACAGCTCTCGCACTACACCACACGAGGAGTCTCTCCACACCCTTACACAGCTCTCGCACTACACCACACGAGGAGTCTCTCCACACCCTTACACAGCTCTCACACTACACCACACGAGGAGTCTCTCCACACCCTTACACAGCTCTCGCACTACACCACACGAGGAGTCTCTCCACACCCTTACACAGCTCTCACACTACACCACACGAGGAGTCTCTCCACACCCTTACACAGCTCTCACACTACACCACACGAGGAGTCTCTCCACACCCTTACACAGCTCTCGCACTACACCACACGAGGAGTCTCTCCACACCCTTACACAGCTCTCCCACTACACCACACGAGGAGTCTCTCCACACCCTTACACAGCTCTCACACTACACCACACGAGGAGTCTCTCCACACCCTTACACAGCTCTCGCACTACCACACGAGGAGTCTCTCCACACCCTTACACAGCTCTCGCAGGAGTCTCTCCACACCCTTACACAGCTCTCGCACTACACCACACGAGGAGTCTCTCCACACCCTTACACAGCTCTCGCACTACACCACACGAGGAGTCTCTCCACACCCTTACACAGCTCTCACACGAGGAGTCTCTCCACACCCTTACACAGCTCTCACACGAGGAGTCTCTCCACACCCTTACACAGCTCTCACACTACACCACACGAGGAGTCTCTCCACACCCTTACACAGCTCTCACACTACACCACACGAGGAGTCTCTCCACACCCTTACACAGCTCTCACACTACTACACCACACGAGGAGTCTCTCCACACCCTTACACAGCTCTCACACTACACCACACGAGGAGTCTCTCCACACGAGGAGTCTCTCCACACCCTTACACAGCTCTCACACTACACCACACGAGGAGTCTCTCCACACCCTTACACAGAGGAGTCTCTCCACACCCTTACACAGCTCTCACACTACACCACACGAGGAGTCTCTCCACACCCTTACACAGCTCTCACACTACACCACACGAGGAGTCTCTCCACACCCTTACACAGCTCTCACACTCTCTCCACACCCTTACACAGCTCTCACACTACACCGGAGTCTCTCCACACCCTTACACAGCTCTCAGGAGTCTCTCCACACCCTTACACAGCTCTCAGAGGAGTCTCTCCACACCCTTACACAGCTCTCGCACTACACCACACGAGGAGTCTCTCCACACCCTTACACAGCTCTCACACTACACCACACGAGGAGTCTCTCCACACCCTTACACAGCTCTCACACTACACCACACGAGGAGTCTCTCCACACCCTTACACAGCTCTCACACTACACCACACGAGGAGTCTCTCCACACCCTTACACAGCTCTCACACTACACCACACGAGGAGTCTCTCCACACCCTTACACAGCTCTCACACTACACCACACGAGGAGTCTCTCCACACCCTTACACAGCTCTCACACTACACCACACGAGGAGTCTCTCCACACCCTTACACAGCTCTCACACTACACCACACGAGGAGTCTCTCCACACCCTTACACAGCTCTCGCACTACACCACACGAGGAGTCTCTCCACACCCTTACACAGCTCTCGCACTACACCACACGAGGAGTCTCTCCACACCCTTACACAGCTCTCACACTACACCACACGAGGAGTCTCTCCACACCCTTACACAGCTCTCACACTACACCACACGAGGAGTCTCTCCACACCCTTACACAGCTCTCGCACTACACCACACGAGGAGTCTCTCCACACCCTTACACAGCTCTCACACTACACCACACGAGGAGTCTCTCCACACCCTTACACAGCTCTCACACTACACCACACGAGGAGTCTCTCCACACCCTTACACAGCTCTCACACACCACACGAGGAGTCTCTCCACACCCTTACACAGCTCTCGCACTACACCACACGAGGAGTCTCTCCACACCCTTACACAGCTCTCGCACTACACCACACGAGGAGTCTCTCCACACCCTTACACAGCTCTCACACTACACCACACGAGGAGTCTCTCCACACCCTTACACAGCTCTCACACTACACCACACGAGGAGTCTCTCCACACCCTTACACAGCTCTCGCACTACACCACACGAGGAGTCTCTCCACACCCTTACACAGCTCTCACACTACACCACACGAGGAGTCTCTCCACACCCTTACACAGCTCTCACACTACACCACACGAGGAGTCTCTCCACACCCTTACACAGCTCTCACACTACACCACACGAGGAGTCTCTCCACACCCTTACACAGCTCTCACACTACACCACACGAGGAGTCTCTCCACACCCTTACACAGCTCTCACACTACACCACACGAGGAGTCTCTCCACACCCTTACACAGCTCTCACACTACACCACACGAGGAGTCTCTCCACACCCTTACACAGCTCTCACACTACACCACACGAGGAGTCTCTCCACACCCTTACACAGCTCTCGCACTACACCACACGAGGAGTCTCTCCACACCCTTACACAGCTCTCGCACTACACCACACGAGGAGTCTCTCCACACCCTTACACAGCTCTCACACTACACCACACGAGGAGTCTCTCCACACCCTTACACAGCTCTCGCACTACACCACACGAGGAGTCTCTCCACACCCTTACACAGCTCTCGCACTACACCACACGAGGAGTCTCTCCACACCCTTACACAGCTCTCACACTACACCACACGAGGAGTCTCTCCACACCCTTACACAGCTCTCACACTACACCACACGAGGAGTCTCTCCACACCCTTACACAGCTCTCGCACTACACCACACGAGGAGTCTCTCCACACCCTTACACAGCTCTCACACTACACCACACGAGGAGTCTCTCCACACCCTTACACAGCTCTCGCACTACACCACACGAGGAGTCTCTCCACACCCTTACACAGCTCTCACACTACACCACACGAGGAGTCTCTCCACACCCTTACACAGCTCTCACACTACACCACACGAGGAGTCTCTCCACACCCTTACACAGCTCTCACACTACACCACACGAGGAGTCTCTCCACACCCTTACACAGCTCTCGCACTACACCACACGAGGAGTCTCTCCACACCCTTACACAGCTCTCACACTACACCACACGAGGAGTCTCTCCACACCCTTACACAGCTCTCACACTACACCACACGAGGAGTCTCTCCACACCCTTACACAGCTCTCACACTACACCACACGAGGAGTCTCTCCACACCCTTACACAGCTCTCACACTACACCACACGAGGAGTCTCTCCACACCCTTACACAGCTCTCGCACTACACCACACGAGGAGTCTCTCCACACCCTTACACAGCTCTCGCACTACACCACACGAGGAGTCTCTCCACACCCTTACACAGCTCTCACACTACACCACACGAGGAGTCTCTCCACACCCTTACACAGCTCTCACACTACACCACACGAGGAGTCTCTCCACACCCTTACACAGCTCTCGCACTACTCTCTCCACACCCTTACACAGAGGAGTCTCTCCACACCCTTACACAGCTCTCACACTACACCACACGAGGAGTCTCTCCACACCCTTACACAGCACACGAGGAGTCTCTCCACACCCTTACACAGCTCTCACACTACACCACACGAGGAGTCTCTCCACACCCTTACACAGCTCTCACACACCACACGAGGAGTCTCTCCACACCCTTACACAGCTCTCACACTACACGAGGAGTCTCTCCACACCCTTACACAGCTCTCACACTACACCACACGAGGAGTCTCTCCACACCCTTACACAGCTCTCACACGAGGAGTCTCTCCACACCCTTACACAGCTCTCACACGAGGAGTCTCTCCACACCCTTACACAGCTCTCACACTACACCACACGAGGAGTCTCTCCACACCCTTACACAGCTCTCACACTACACCACACGAGGAGTCTCTCCACACCCTTACACAGCTCTCACACTACACCACACGAGGAGTCTCTCCACACCCTTACACAGCTCTCACACTACACCACACGAGGAGTCTCTCCACACCCTTACACAGCTCTCACACTACACCACACGAGGAGTCTCTCCACACCCTTACACAGCTCTCACACTACACCACACGAGGAGTCTCTCCACACCCTTACACAGCTCTCACACTACACCACACGAGGAGTCTCTCCACACCCTTACACAGCTCTCACACTACACCACACGAGGAGTCTCTCCACACCCTTACACAGCTCTCACACTACACCACACGAGGAGTCTCTCCACACCCTTACACAGCTCTCACACTACACCACACGAGGAGTCTCTCCACACCCTTACACAGCTCTCACACTACACCACACGAGGAGTCTCTCCACACCCTTACACAGCTCTCGCACTACACCACACGAGGAGTCTCTCCACACCCTTACACAGCTCTCACACTACACCACACGAGGAGTCTCTCCACACCCTTACACAGCTCTCACACTACACCACACGAGGAGTCTCTCCACACCTTACACAGCTCTCACACTACACCACACGAGGAGTCTCTCCACACCCTTACACAGCTCTCGCACTACACCACACGAGGAGTCTCTCCACACCCTTACACAGCTCTCACACTACACCACACGAGGAGTCTCTCCACACCCTTACCAGCTCTCACACTACACCACACGAGGAGTCTCTCCACACCCTTACACAGCTCTCGCACTACACCACACGAGGAGTCTCTCCACACCCTTACACAGCTCTCACACTACACCACACGAGGAGTCTCTCCACACCCTTACACACACCCTTACACAGCTCTCACACTACACCACACGAGGAGTCTCTCCACACCCTTACACAGCTCTCGCACTACACCACACGAGGAGTCTCTCCACACCCTTACACAGCTCTCGCACTACACCACACGAGGAGTCTCTCCACACCCTTACACAGCTCTCACACTACACCACACGAGGAGTCTCTCCACACCCTTACACAGCTCTCGCACTACACCACACGAGGAGTCTCTCCACACCCTTACACAGCTCTGGCACTACACCACACGAGGAGTCTCTCCACACCCTTACACAGCTCTCGCACTACACCACACGAGGAGTCTCTCCACACCCTTACACAGCTCTCACACTACACCACACGAGGAGTCACTACACCACACGAGGAGTCTCTCCACACCCTTTACACAGCTCTCACACTACACCACACGAGGAGTCTCTCCACACCCTTACACAGCTCTCACACTACACCACACGAGGAGTCTCTCCACACCCTTACACAGCTCTCGCACTACACCACACGAGGAGTCTCTCCACACCCTTACACAGCTCTCGCACTACACCACACGAGGAGTCTCTCCACACCCTTACACAGCTCTCACACTACACCACACGAGGAGTCTCTCCACACCCTTACACAGCTCTCACACTACACCACACGAGGAGTCTCTCCACACCCTTACACAGCTCTCACACTACACCACACGAGGAGTCTCTCCACACCCTTACACAGCTCTCACACTACACCACACGAGGAGTCTCTCCACACCCTTACACAGCTCTCACACTACACCACACGAGGGAGTCTCTCCACACCCTTACACAGCTCTCGCACTACACCACACGAGGAGTCTCTCCACACCCTTACACAGCTCTCCACACCCTTACACAGCACTACACCACACGAGGAGTCTCTCCACCCTTACCCTTACACAGCTCTCACACTACACCACACGAGGAGTCTCTCCACACCCTTACACAGCTCTCGCACACACCACACGAGGAGTCTCTCCACACCCTTACACAGAGGAGTCTCTCCACACCCTTACACAGCTCTCACACTACACCACACGCACACCCTTACACAGCTCTCACACTACACCACACGAGGAGTCTCTCCACACCCTTACACAGCTCTCACACTACACCACACGAGGAGTCTCTCCACACCCTTACACAGCTCTCGCAGAGGAGTCTCTCCACACCCTTACACAGCTCTCGCACTACACCACACGAGGAGTCTCTCCACACCCTTACACAGCTCTCACACTACACCACACGAGGAGTCTCTCCACACCCTTACACAGCTCTCACACTACACCACACGAGGAGTCTCTCCACACCCTTACACAGCTCTCACACTATACCACACGAGGAGTCTCTCCACACCCTTACACAGCTCTCACACTACACCACACGAGGAGTCTCTCCACACCCTTACACAGCTCTCACACTACACCACACGAGGAGTCTCTCCACACCCTTACACAGCTCTCACACTACACCACACGAGGAGTCTCTCCACACCCTTACACAGCTCTCACACTACACCACACGAGGAGTCTCTCCACACCCTTACACAGCTCTGGCACTACACCACACGAGGAGTCTCTCCACACCCTTACACAGCTCTCACACTACACCACACGAGGAGTCTCTCCACACCCTTACACAGCTCTCACACTACACCACACGAGGAGTCTCTCCACACCCTTACACAGCTCTCACACTACACCACACGAGGAGTCTCTCCACACCCTTACACAGCTCTCACACTACACCACACGAGGAGTCTCTCCACACCCTTACACAGCTCTCACACTACACCACACGAGGGGTCTCTCCACACCCTTACACAGCTCTCGCACTACACCACACGAGGAGTCTCTCCACACCCTTACACAGCTCTCACACTACACCACACTAGGAGTCTCTCCACACCCTTACACAGCTCTCACACTACACCACACGAGGAGTCTCTCCACACCCTTACACAGCTCTCGCACTACACCACACGAGGAGTCTCTCCACACCCTTACACAGCTCTGGCACTACACCACACGAGGAGTCTCTCCACACCCTTACACAGCTCTGGCACTACACCACACGAGGAGTCTCTCCACACCCTTACACAGCTCTCACACTACACCACACGAGGAGTCTCTCCACACCCTTACACAGCTCTCACACTATACCACACGAGGAGTCTCTCCACACCCTTACACAGCTCTCACACTACACCACACGAGGAGTCTCTCCACACCCTTACACAGCTCTCACACTACACCACACGAGGAGTCTCTCCACACCCTTACACAGCTCTCGCACTACACCACACGAGGAGTCTCTCCACACCCTTACACAGCTCTCGCACTACACCACACGAGGAGTCTCTCCACACCCTTACACAGCTCTCGCACTA